>NW_028261388.1:4553160-4590958 GCF_051295495.1 Thamnophis sirtalis | reverse complement strand
ACGGACACACAGCCAGCACCAATCTACCAATCATGATACAACCACACAACCAATAATTCCACTTACTGAAACAAAGCCAGCACTCCACACACCCCGCACCAAGATTTATAGAAAGACGGCAGCTCCAACCACGCTTTAAGCCCAAAACCCAGCCTGAAGATGGCGAGTGAGACCTCGCTGAAACGTTGCCAAGACAATCTCAATCTTACACAGGAAAAGACCCGAATACAACAAGACCAGCATATGCCTTCGGCATTTAGTCATGCCGGCCACATGACCATGGAGACATCTTCAGACAGCGCTGGCTCTTTGGCTTTGAAACGGAGATGAGCACCGCCCCCTAGAGTCGGGAACGACTGGCGCATACTTGTGAGGGGAACCTTTAGCTGGGTGAACCTTTAGAGGAAAAAACAGGATTTCAATCTCTTAAATGATTACAGGCAGTCCTTGACATACATAAAAAAAGTGACCAGTGACCATTTTTCACATTTACGACCGTTGCAACACCCTCGTGATCACATGATCAAAATTCAGATGCTTGGCAACTGACTCACAGTTATGACGGTTGCAGTGTCCCAGGGTCACGTGATCCCCTTTTGCAACCTTCCGACGGTCAACCGGGACGCCAGATCCCCTTAACAATTGTGTCACCAGCTTGACAACTGCAGTCATTCACTTAACAACGGGGGGAGGAAAAAGATGGTCAAATCGGGTGAATCTCTCTTAGCAGAGTTGTGGTCATTAAGTTGAGGACTATCTATATTTTTTTTCCTATTTCACCGGCGTGTAGGATCAGAACACCCGAAAAATGTATTTTTAAGTACTCCAAATCATTTTGCATCTGCAAAAACTTCTTGGAGTAATAAAAGCAGGCACATAGAGAGAACATGAAATATACTTACACTGGGAAATTATTGAGATTATAAAGACAGAATTACAAATTTGGGGCGTGTAAGGATGCATAATTATGTAAATATAATGATGAGAATAGCTGGGAATCGTAAGCAGGTCTACATCTCGGCCAAAATTAGGCTGGGTTAAAAATACAATTACTATATAAGTATACTTTTTTTTTCTCTTTTAAAAAAGGAGGAGGAAGATATAAGTTAAAATTAAATATGTACATTGAAAAGGAATTATAAATGCCATCAACACAAAATGGAGCTTGCTCAGAGGCTGAAATACACCAAGTAAATGAGATGAAGAGTGGGAAGTAAAGAAGAGAGGTAAAGGAAGAAGCGAGGGATAGGAGAGAGGGCAGGGGGAGGGAATAGGAGGAGAGAAAGGAGGAGTGGAAAGGGGAGAGAAGAGAAGGAGAGAGGAAGGGGAAGTAGAGAAGGACAACAGAGGGAAGAAAGGAGGTAGGGATGAGGAGGAAAGAGGCAGAAGAAAGTGATGGATAAAGGTACAAATAATGCTGTATGGAGAGCAGAAGAGCCAATAATTGTTTTTGGGAGTTGATGGCAAAACGAATTGATGTAAACATTTCATAATGTAAATACGATGTTGGTTATGTAATAGTAGACATCTGGTTATGTGTTATGAAAAGGAAAAAATAAAAAAACTTTATATACATACATACCTACACACACACACACACACACACACATATATTTATCAGCACAAATACATATATATATATGTTTGTGTGTGTGTGTGTGTGTGTTTTATTTGTGCTGATAAATAAATAAAGGGAGACTAGTATAGATCTATTTCAAGCTATTTAGCTCTCATCAGCTAGCCATACCCTTACTGGGATTTGAACCTGGGCTATATTACATACTAGGCAGACATTTTAGCCATTAGGCCACAGGCTCTTATCTGTTATCAGCGAAGCCAGGGTGAAAGGTATCTATTAGATTTTTACAACCCCTGATATTTATCAGCACAAATAAAAAACACAAATATAACAAAGGCAACAGTAAAAATATTGGGTTTCTGTCGTGATGGACCCTTGTGACGAGCCGATTGACAGATGATGGAAGCAGTTAGCTTCCTCCCATAAATGGGGCTTACCAGGGGTTGTAAAAATCTAATATATATATATATATATATATATATATATATATATATATGTATGTATGTATGTATGTATGTATGTATGTATGTATGTATGTATGTATGTATGTATATATGTATATATGTATATATGTATATATGTATATATGTATATATGTATATATGTATATATGTATATATGTATATATGTATATATGTATATATGTATATATGTATATATGTTATATTTATGCTGATAAATAAATAAAGGGAGACTAGTATAGATCTATTTCAAGCTATTTAGCTCTCATCAGCTAGCCATACCCAAGTTTGGGAATCGAATTTAGCTGATGAGAGCTAAATAGCTTGAAATAGATCTATACTAGTTTCCCTTTATTTATTTATCAGCATAAATATAACAAATGTAACAAAAAAGGCAACAGTAAAAAATATTGGGTTTCTGTCTGGATGGTCTCTTGTGACGAGCCGAAGACAGAGAGTGGAAGTGTGACCTTCCTCCCATACTTGGGCATACCAGGGGTTGTGACTTTAAGTATATATGTATATATGTATATATGTATATATATATATATATATATATAAAGCAGGCACATAACCACCGTTAATAGCAGCTTTATCGGGGCAATATAACAAGCAGGGACGAAATGAGGCTATTTAAATTCTTAGAGCATAAGGCACTGGCTTGAAAGCAGAGATACGAAGTCTCTCTGTGCGTCCCTTAACTGTGAGCTATAGAAACAAGAATATATATATTTTTTCCTCCCCTTTTAATCTCCCGCTGACATCATAAAAGGTAACCGTTGAACATCGGTGGGAGGCACGGCTAGGCAGAAATTAGTCAGCAAGGTTTATTAATATCCCTTTCTGAGTGTGATAGAAATTGGGGGAGGGAGTGGATTCCAGGAAGCTCACTTGACATCAGCTTTTGCTTCATGGCAGCATCCCAAATGTTGTTGAATCGTGACCCTTAATGGAAAGAGGGCGGTGAGATGAAAAAACACACAATCCTCTCTCCTCTTTGGCAGTTTTCCATATTACCTGCTGACTAATGCTGCTTTAATTGGAGATGGGCGCAGGGAATGGGCCTGTCTCATTGAATGAAAAGAAGGACCAGGGGTGACATGATAGCAGTCTTCCAATATTTGAGGGGCTGCCCCAAAGAAGAGGAAGGGGGGGTGGGGATCGACTTATTTTCCAAAGCATCGGAAGACAGGGCAAAAATGGATGGAAACCAATCAAGGAGAGAAGCAACCTAAAAATAAGGAGAAACTTCCTAACAGGGAGCACACAATTAACCAATGGAACAGCTTGCCACCAGAAGCTGTGGGTGCTTCAACACTGGAGGTTTTTTAAGAAGAGATTGGACAGTGGTTTGCCCGGAATGGTGATGGCAAAACTATGGCATGTGTGCCACAGACGGCACGTAGAGCCCTCTCTGCGCGTAGGTGAGCCGTCGCCCCAGCTCGGCTCCACCGCGCATGTGTGTGCGCCTCCCGATGGCCAGCTGATCTTCGGGTTTCTGCTGCGCATGCGCAGGGATGGAGCACCTGCAGGAGACATGCATGCATGTGCAAGGGGTGGGAGGGCGGGTCATACGCCTGCATGGGGGCAGGTGGGTTATGTGTGCATGCGCGGGGGCGCAGGGGGAGTGTGGGTGGGGTAGCACCCTCCCTGTGGCCCATCTTGGGTCCCAGGAGGCTGTAGGGAGGACTACCAAGCCCACAACGGGGTGGGGGTGGTGTCACACACCCATGCACAGGGGGACGGGGACAGGAGGAATGTGGGAGAAGTGCCTATATGTGCATGTGCAGGAGGGCAGGGACAGGAGGGGGTGTCGTGCTTGCATTGCATTATGGGGGCGGGCGGGCGCGTCTGCACACGACAACAAAAAGGTTAGGCATCACTCGAATATAGGGTCTCCTATCTGAGCAGGGGATCGGACTAGAAGACCTCCAATTTTGTATTTATCTATTTATTTATTTTGTCATGTTAATGTAGTGTATGTTGGAGGTGGTGACCCTTTGAGAGCTGCATGCAACGAAATTTCATTTTAATGTGTGCCGATTAGCGTACCTTTAAAGCGACAACAAAGTTTTAGTCTGCCGATTAGCGAACCTTTAAAGCGACAGCAAAGTTTTAGTCTGCCGATTAGCGAACCTTTAAAGCGACAACGAAGTTTAGTCTGCCGATTAGCGAACCTTTAAAGCGACAGCAAAGTTTTAGTCTGCCGATTAGCGAACCTTTAAAGCGACAGCAAAGATTTAGTCTGCCGATTAGCGTACCTTTAAAGCGACAACAAAGTTTTAGTCTGCCGATTAACGAACCTTTAAAGCGACAGCAAAGATTTAGTCTGCCGATTAGCGTACCTTTAAAGCGACAACAAAGTTTTAGTCTGCCGATTAGCGTACCTTTAAAGCGACAACAAAGTTTTAGTGTGCCGATTAGCGAAACTTTAAAGCGATAGCAAAGTTCTAGTCTGCCGATTAGCATACCTTTAAAGCGACAACAAAGTTTTAGAGTGCGGATTAGCGTACCTTTAAAGTGACAACTAAGTTTTAGTCTGCCAATTAGCGTACCTTTAAAGCGACAATAAAGTTTTAGTCTGCCGATTAGCGTACCTTTAAAGCGATGACAAACTTTTAGTCTGTCGATTAGCGTACCTTTAAAGCGACAACAAAGTTTTAGTCTGCCGATTAGCGTACCTTTAAAGCGACAACAAAGTTTTAGTCTGCCGATTAGCGTACCTTTAAAGCGACAGCAAAGTTTTAGTCTGCCGATTAGCGTACCTTTAAAGCGATGACAAACTTTTAGTCTGCCAATTAGCGTACCTTTAAAGCGACAACAAAGTTTTAGTTGTCAATTAGCGTACCTTCAAAGTGACGACAAAGTTTTAGTCTGCCGATTAGTGTACCTTTAAAGCGATGACAAACTTTTAGTCTGCCAATTAGCGTACCTTTAAAGCGACAACAAAGTTTTAGTCTGCCGATTAGCGTACCTTTAAAGCGACAGCAAAGTTTTAGTCTGCCAATTAGCGTACCTTCAAAGTGACGACAAAGTTTTAGTCTGCCGATTAGTGTACCTTTAAAGCGATGACAAACTTTTAGTCTGCCGATTAGCGTACCTTTAAAGCGACAACAAAGTTTTAGTCTGCCGATTAGCGTACCTTTAAAGCGATGACAAACTTTTAGTCTGCCAATTAGCGTACCTTTAAAGCGACAACAAAGTTTTAGTTGTCAATTAGCGTACCTTTAAAGCGACAACGAAATTTTAGTCTGCCGATTAGTGTACTTTTAAAGCGACAACAAACTTTATTGTCACTTTATTTTTTAAAAATAAGTTTTTATTTAACTTATGTAAGTACTTAATTATACAGTGGATTGCCTGAGTCAATTTATTTACGCATAACATCAGTAATGGTAAAGTTATTCTAAGTCTTGGGAAAGTACAGACTCAAATCAACCGCCACTTAGTACTATTCACTTTGATAGTAACTTCTCTGTTGTTGTTGTTTTCCTCCTGGGCAGAATCCTTACGAAATGTCCCTCTTGTGAGTCACGCTCCTCGCTCATCCCCAGCTGAGTTCAGCGGCTCCAACCAACGGTTGTTGCGGGAACGGAAAACCTCGGCTCCTTCGCACTCCAGCCAGCCCACCCTCTTCACGTTCGAGTCGCCTTCCAATCACATCCGGAGCACCCTCTCCACCAGTGCCCCCCAAGACTATCTCTTTCTACACCAGTGCATGAGCCAGAAATCAGAAAATACAAGGTAACCCTTGGTTTAATCAAATCATTCTTTTCCATCTTTAGCTGAAAGGGACGCGGTGGCTCAGGGACTAAGACAATGAGCTTGTCGATCAGAAAGATCGGCGGTTCGGCAGTTCGAATCCCTAGCACCGCGTAACAGAGTGAGCTCCCGTGACGTGTCCCAGCTTCTGCCAACCTAGCAGTTCGAAAGCACGTAAAAATGCAAGTAGAAAAATAGGAACCACCTTTGGTGGGAAGATAACAGCCTTCCGTGTGCCTTCGGCCTTGAGTCATGCTGGACACATGACCACGGAGACGTCTTTGGATAGCGCTGGCTCTTCGGCTTTGAAACGATGAGCACCGCCCCCTAGAGTCAGGAATGACTAGCACATATGTTCCAGGGGAATCTTTAGCTTTACCTTAATCTTTAGCTGAGGTCCCCAATCCCGGGTGCACAGTCTCGTACTGAGCCACAACCCATTTGGAACAGGGGGGTCGAAGCAGCGGGTGATCGCGTGAGGGCATGAACCACCATTAGAGCAAGGGGCAGGCAGGCATGTGAAACTATCCCCAGGACACTACAACCATCACAAATATGAGTCAGTTGTGCAGCATCTGAATTTTGAATCTTGTATGCGTGTGTGCCTCCCCCCGGCCAACTGATTTTCAGGTCTCTGTCAGGCATGTGGGAGACACACGCGCATGCATCAGCGGGGGGATGCAGCACCTCCCCCACCCCATGGCCCATTTTTTGGTCCCACAAGGTTTCATGGAGGCCTGCTAGCCCCAAACTAAGGGATGGGGGAGGGGGTCATGTGCATATAAGTGTGGGAGCACGCATGCACAGGGAGCACAGGGTGGTTGTGTGTGCATGCACAAGGGGTTACATCAGCGGTGGGTTCCGGATCCCGTTCCAACCGATCTTAGTGTCTCTGCGAGCCTCCACGATGATCCAACTGCTCAGCAGAGCATCGTGCAGGTGGTGTATGCGCCATGTGCATGTGCGGAAGCGCAGAAGACTTAAAAGACCGGTAAGGAGCTCGGGCGGCCGGGACTTCTGGAGCACCAGAATGGAATGGTATCAAGTGCTCCGGGCTGACTCTGGTACACCCATACCGGGGTGTACCAGCTGCAACCCACCACTGGGTTACATGCTCAGGGGCGCAGCGAGGTGGGCGAGGCCAGCCAGTCCTTTCAATTACCGAACCGCCTGAATCCCCCTGCTTCCAAGTCTGTTAATCTGCATCAAGACATCTGGCTGGCTGGGGAATTCTGGCAGGTGTAGTCCACACATCGTCAAGCTGCCAATTGGTGTGGCAGCTTGACGATGTGTGGGCGTAGCAGCTGAAGCACGCATGCGCAAGGAGCACAGGGTGGTTGTATGCACATGCGCAAGGGGTTACATGCACAGTGGGTCACATGCGCAGGGGTGGGGCGCATTGCATTATGTCATGTGTGCAGGGGCGTGGCGCATTGTATTATGGCTGTGGGCACGCACTTGATTTCGGCACACAGGGAGAAAAGCCTTAGCCATCACTGCACGAGACCCAACGGGCTCTGGTGATCAATCAAGTAATCCTTCTTCTTCTTCCTCCCTTTCTTCTTTCGTTGCAGGAGCGCCAGCTTCTCGCAAGCCACCCGCTTCTTCATGCGGAGCGACCCGTCGGTTCAGAAATTGTCTCAGGAGAACGGGCATTGCGTCAACGGGCTAGGCGGGCAGCTCCACGGTTTCTACAGCTTGCCCAAACCCAACCGGCACAACTCGGAGCTCCGGGACAGCGCTTACGACTTGCCCAGGAGCTTCGGCTGCTACGCCCACACCAAAGCCAGCCTCACCGGCTCGGAGACGTCGGATAGCGAGGAGGTCTACACCTTCAAGACCCCCAACAGCACGCTTTGCAAAGACTTCGGGGACCTTTCCACAGATTCCTACGACGTGCCGGGCACCCCTCTGTCCATTTACCAGATCCCGAGGACCTTCACGCTGGACAAAAACCATAATGCCTTGGCGGTGGCTTCGAGCGACGCGGTGGCGACGCCTCCCCCCAGACCTCCCAAGCCGGGCCAGGCGGAATCCCGCTGGGGCAGCCCCCAACAACGCCTGGTGGACAGCGAAGGCCTCAGCATGAGTCCGACCGTCACCACCATTCCCCGAAGGAACACCCTGCCGGCGGTGGAGAACTGCAGGTTACACCGAGGTAGCTCCATCCCGGGAGGTTTTTCAAGAAGAGACTGGACAGCCATTTGTCCAACACGGTATAGGGTTTTCAGTTCGAGCAGGGGGTTGGACTAGAAGACCTCCAAGGAAGAAAGAAGGAGGAGAAGGAAAAAGAAAGAGGGGAGGAGGAAGAGGAAAGGAGGAGGGACAGAGGAGGAGGAGGTGATTCTCAGCCTTGGCAGCTTGACAATATGTGGTCTTCAACTGCCAGAATTCCCCAGCCAGCCAGATGTCTTGATACAGATTAACAGAGTTAGAAGCAGGGGTGGGATCCAGCCGGTTCAGACCAGTTCGGGTGAACCGGCTGCTAATTTTACATGCGGTTCGCCGAACTGGTAGTTGAAAGGACTGGCTGGCCTCGCCCACCCCCGCACCCCTCCCAGGAGTCTCCACATGGCCCGTTTTGGATGCCAGGTACGTGCAGGGCCCACGCGGAGGCTGTGGGAGGGCGAAAAATCAGGCCTCCCAGAAATTCAGGAAGTCCCGTTTCCAGCCACGCCCACCATGGCCAGGTTCCACCACAAAACCGCGGACAACAAAATCGCGCTCGACGAAAGCGCGTACGTGACGTCATCATAGCGCGACGAAAACATCGCGCTGTGATCGATAAATGTAAAAATAAAGCGAAAACCTTACCCTAACCCCCCCAAACCTAACCCTAAACCTAACCCTAAACCTAACCCTTAACCTAACCCTAAATCTAACCCTAAACCTAACCCTTAACCTAATGCTAAACCTAACGCTAACCCTTAACCTAACGCTAAATGTAACCCTAACGCTCTAAACCTAACCCTAACCCTTAACCTAACCCTAACCCTAACCCTAAACCTAACCCTTACCTTTATGTGAATCGGCTTGCTTTAATTTTATTTTTATTTCAATTTTTAATTTTTTTCGTGATGACGTCAAATGCGCGCTTTCGTCGAGCGCGCTTTTGTGGACCGCGGTTTTGACGGGTCACGCCATGGCCACACCCACACAGCAACCAGTTGCTAAAATTTTTCAATCCCACCCCTGTTTGGAAGGGACCTTGTAGGTCATCTAGTCCAACACATACACACACCCCGCCCAAGTAGGCCTGTCTACACCATCTTCAACTTGTCGAGGTCGAGAAACACTGACGAAAATGACCTTTGCTGATCTCAAACGCAGCATGAGGGGAACATCTCAGTCGACTTGCTCTCTCCTCATGTTCACTTTTCCTGCTTTTGATTCCAGCGTCTTCCTGTGAAACCTATGAATATCCTCAGCCCAGCGTCAGCGGCCTGGGGCCATCGGCCGAGTCTGCGAATCTCATGGGAGCCAGTTCGTATCTGGTGAGTTTTGAGGAGCCTTCCAAGAAAGATCCCAGGTTGCTTGTTAAAGGCCTGTGGATATTCTCAGCCATCCAGGTCATGGTTGTCCCAAAGATGCTTTTTCAAAAGGCAACTGGACTTTCTTGGGGGTTTTTCCCCCCTTGAAAATGGAGGAGGAGGGGGAGGAGGAGGAGGAGGAGGAGGAGGAGGAGGAGGAGGAAAAGGAGGAGGAGGAGGAGGAAAGAAAAAGAAGGAGAGGGGGCAGGAGAAGAAAGAAGGAGGAGGAGGAAAAAACGTTCAGATTGTCTCTGCCACAGAATTCAATGTTAAATGCAGCAGAGACCATCCGAACGTTTCTCCCTCCGTTCACAGCAGGGCTGCTGAAACCCGTCCTTTTAAGATAGTTCCCGGGAAGGAGGGGGTTGGGGGAGGACCATAAAGGGAGCAGCAGCTCTGCTGTGAATGGAGGAAGCTGTGAACGGAGGGGAAAACGTTCGGATTGTCTCTGCCACAGAATTCAACGTTAAATGCAGCAGAGACCATCCGAACGTTTCTCCCTCCGTTCACAGCAGAGCTGCTGCAGCCTGTCCCTTTAAGGTAGACCCAGGGAGGGAGGGGGTTGGGGGAGGACCATAAAGGGAGCAGCGGCTCTGCTGTGAACAGACTGATACACACCTTTTTCTTACTGGGTTCTCTGGGCGTGGCTTGTTGGTGGTGGGGTCCATGTGATCTGCAGTTCAGCGGTTCAAATCTCACTGGCTCAAGGTCGACTCAGCCTTCCATCCTTCCGAGGTGGGTAAAATGAGGACCTGGACTGTGGGGGCAAGTTGCTGACTCAATTTGCTAAAAAAATTGTAAACTGCTTAGAGAGGGCTGAAAGCCCTATGAAGCCGTTTATAAGACTAATAAATAAATGAATGAATGAATGAATGAATGAATGAATGAATGAATGAATGAATGAATAAATAAATAAATAAATAAATAAATAAATAAATAAATAAATAAATAAATAAATGTGACTCAGTGGGCGTGGGCATGAGTGGCATTGAGTTGGCCACGCCCATTCAGTCACAGGACCTAACCACCAAGCCATGCTCAGAGAACCGGTAGTAAAAAAAATATTGAATTTTACCACTGGTTTAGAGTCTTAAGGACTAGAAACTTGTCTTAAACAAGCAGAGCTAAAATTCAGGCTGCCTTACCGCCCCTAGGAATGGAATGTTTTCTTAAGGTTCCCTCTTCTGACTCAACTTTCTTATTTTCTGTCCCAGCAGAACAAAACGGTCGTGGCTCGTTCCCATAGCGCAGACTCCGAAGACAACTACGTCCCCATGAACCCAGGTTCTTCCCTCCTGCAGAACGTGGAGCGCTCCAATGGCAGCTCCCAGCACCTCTACATCCCCATGAGCCCTGGGCCTCACCACCTGGACATGATGGCCCACGCCTCCTCCACCTTCCCAGCTCAGAAAGGGAGCAGCGCTCAGCCCCTGAGGCGGATGAGTGAAATCCAGCCCCCACCCATTAACCGCAACCTTAAGCCTGATCGGAAAGGTGAAGACTTGGGTGGGTGGGTGGGTGGGTGGGTGGGTGGGTGGGTGCATGCCTGCATGCATGCTCGAAAAGATGGATAGATAATGAATGAATGAATGAATGAATGAATGAATGAATGAATGAATGAATGAATGAATGAAAAGAAGGATGAATGGGTGGGTGGATGGATGCTCAAAAAGATAGATGAATAAATGAAAGGTGGATGGATGGTGGAAGAGATGGATGGATGATTGAAGGAAGGATGGCTGGAGGGATGGATGGATGAGTGGGTGGATGTGGATGGATGAATGATGAAAAGGATGGCTGGGTGGGTGGGTGGGTGGGTGGGTGGGTGGGTGGGTGGGTGGGTGTTTGGATGGATGGATGGATGGATGGATGGATGGATGGATAGATGGATGGATGGATGATATAAGGAAGGATGGCTGAATGGATGATGAAAAGAATGATGGATGGATGGATGGATGGATGGATGGATGGATGGATGGATGATAAAAGAAGGATGAGTGGGTAGACAGATGGGTGGATAGATGCTGGAAAAGATGGATGGATGCTGGAAAAGATGGATGGATAGATGGATGGATGGATGGATGGATGGATGGATGCTGGAAAAGATGGATGGATGCTGGAAAAGATGGATGGATAGATGGATGGATGGATGAATGCTGAAAAAGAGGGATGGATGGATGGATGGATAGATGGATGGATGATGAAAAGAAGGGTAGATGTATGGATGGTTAGATGGATGGATGGAAATATGGATAGATGTTATAAAGAAGGATGGATGGATGAACAATGAAAAGAAATATGGATGGATGAATGCATCAATGAAAAGAAGGATGGATGGATGATGAAAAGAAGAATGAGTGGGTGGACAGATGGGTGGATGGATGCTGGAAAAGATGAGTGGATGTTGGGAAAGATGGGTGGATGGATAGATGGATAGATGAATGGATGGATGCTGGAAAAGATGGATGGATGGATGGATGGATGGATGGATGATGAAAAGAAGGATAGGTGGATGGATGATTAGATGGATGGATGGAAGTATGGATAGATGTTATAAAGAAGGCTGGATGGATGATGAAAAGAAGGATGGATGGATGAATGCATCAATGAAAAGAAGGATGGATGGATGATGAAAAGAAGGATGGATGGATGATGAAAAGAAGGATGAATGCGTGGACTGATGGGTGGATGCTGGAAAAGATGGATGAATGTTGGAAAAGATGGATGGGTGATGAGTGGATGGATGGATGGTGGAAGAGATGGATGGATTATTGGAGGAAATAGGGAGGGAGGGATGAATGAATGGGTGGATGGATGGATAATGAAAAGAAGGACTGATGGATGGAGGATGAATGGATGGGTGGTTGAAGGTAGGATGGCTGGAAGGATGCTTTGATACTTTTCATAATTTCAGCTCAATGGAGCCTTAAGCAGCTCTTCAGCCCAACTGTGATTCTCTTTCTCCTCCAGCAAAACCGACCCCACTTGACCTCCGGGGCAATTCGGTCATCGATGAACTGCCCTTTAAATCGCCAGTCACAAAATCGTGGTCTAGACCTGGGTGAGTAGAATACTGCATTGTTTTTTCAAAGAGGTTTAATCATGATTACTGGAAACCAGGAGATGGTGAGTTCTAGTCCAGCCTTAGGCATAAAAGCCAGCTGGGTGACTTTGGGCCAATCACCAGGAGATGGTGAGTTCTAGTCCTGCCTTAGGCATGAAAGTGGCTGGGCGATGTTGGGCCAATCACTAGGAGATGGTGAGTTCTAGTCCTGCCTTAGGCATGAAAGTGGCTGGGCGATCTTGGGCCCATCACCAGGAGATGATGAGTTCTAGTCCAGCCTTAGACATAAAAGTGGCTGGGCGAAGTTGGGCCAATCACCAGGAGATGATGAGTTCTAGTCCAGCCTTAGACATAAAAGTGGCTGGGCGAAGTTGGGCCAATCACCAGGAGATGGTGAGTTCTAGTCCTGCCTTAGACATAAAAGTGGCTGGGCGAAGTTGGGCCAATCACCAGGAGATGGTGAGTTCTAGTCCTGCCTTAGGCATGAAAGCCAGCTGGGTGACTTTGGGCCAATCACCTGGAGATGGTGAGTTCTAGTCCATCCTTAGGTATGAAAGTGGCTGGGTGATGTTGTGCCAATCACCCGGAGATAGTGAGTTCTAGTTTTGCCTTAGGCCTTTACAAGCGTTCATTGCACATATCCATCCCAGGGACCGTAGTTTGATTTAGTGCAATATAAAAAAATGCAAGTAGTTTTTCTGCGGACCACCGAAAGTTTCTCGCGTACCACCCGTGACCCACCGATCACCAGTTGGTAAACGCTGCCTTAAACGGAGTCAATCTTTTCCTGCCATTGTGGGGTAGCAGCGAAGAGCAAAGGCCCAATTGTGGGAAGATACTCAGCTGTTTTAAGAATACAGGGCCTGGGTCTGCCAGATCCCCCCAAAGCGCATTCGGGTTAATGCTAAAGCAGCCCCTGACCCTTCGAATACAGGGAGCCCCCCTCCCCTGGGGCTGAGCTAGCAGTCCACCCATTAACCGTTGAATGGAACTGTCTGTTCGGCTGCAGACAATTTCTCATGCCCTAATTCAGATTATAGTCCATTGTCTGGGAGGAGAAAGGGTGGGCTTGTCTCTTGGTGAGGTCACCGTTGTTGAATCACCCACGGTCCACCAGCTCAGACATTGTGCTAAGCCCAGAATTTGCAAGCCACGGGGGATGAGTTCACACATCGTCCCCAAGGCAGGCCCACCCGATCCCCATATAGAGCTTGGTATGAAATCAGAAGCCAGCCATTGTTTCAAAAGACAGACTTTCTTTTTCGGAGTGTTCTTTTTATTTTATTTTCATTATTATTTTTAATCTATTTGACTATAAGATATTCTAGAAGGTGAATGGTAGTGAACTGTGCCGGGTGTGGGACCTGGGAAGTCGGAGGGGATTAGGGAGGGGGGTTCATTGGGGGGTGTGTGGAGATATAGTCTCAATATATAGAATAAGAAGAATACACTTGTATACTGTTGTTCCTTATCTTTTCTTTTTCTTTTTCTCTTTTTTTCTTTTTTTTTTCTTCTTCTTTTTTCTTTTTAGCGCAATTTTTAGTAACTGAATAGATTAATGAATAGAGAAATGCACCAAAGTGAGAAGTAGAGGAAAAGAAGAGGGAGAAGTAAGGAGGGAGGAAGAGGGGAATGTAAGGAGGATGAGAGGGGAAGGAGGGTGAGGAAGGCGAGAAAGGAAAATAGGAGGGGAAAGGGAAGTAGGAGGGGTGATTGTTGGAGGGAGAAAGGAAAGTTGGAGGGGGAGAAGAAGGGGTGTATGGAGGATGAAAGCGACAGGTTGGTTTTATATGTTGGATGATGAGTTGTGTTTAGGTTTGTTTTATTTTTTTATATTATTATTATTGCAAATATTCAGTATATAAGTGAATGTACAAAATTGAAAATGAAAATGAATAAAACATTTGAAAATAAAATAAAATAAAAAAAAGACAGAATAACGGGGTTAGAAGGGACCTTGGACGTCTTGTAGTCCAGCAGTAAGCAACTGGTAGTCCGTGGGCCACTGGTGGCCTGTGAGAAAATTTGGGTGGTGCGCAGAAAAATTATTTGCATATTTTTTACTAAATCGGGGGTTTTCAAACTACGGCCCCTGGGATGGATACGTGCAATGAATCACAGAGAATCTCCCCCTTCAGGGTGTTTTTGTGGGGGTCGGAGGGGGGCAGAAATTCCAACTTGGGGTTTGCTTTAACCTCCTGGTGGGGGGTTTTGGGCGAAGGCTGGAGGGAAGAGCCGCTGGTGGCGAAGACCTGGAGGGCCTCGTTCCAGTGGGGCTGCATCACGGCCTGGAATTGGCTGACCATCTCAGCCCACTGAGTCTCCAGGTGCCGGCACCTGGCCTTGCACTCCTGCAGGTCTTCCCTCTGCTTAGAAAGCTTATGCTCCTAGTCCTCAGTGAGGTACTTCTGCTGAGCTTCAGCTTCCTTCTCGGTCAGATTCAATTTGAACTGTTTCGCCAACTCTTTCTCCTGGTGGCTGCTTAGCTCCAGCAACTGCTTCCTGTTGGGGCCCTAAGGAGCCCGGGCGGAGAGGCAAGGAGTGGCTGGGAGAGGAGGGGCAAGTAGAGGCTGGGGAGGTGCCCCTTGATGTGAGTGACATTGAGTTGACCACGCCCACCCAGTCTCATGACCACCTAGCCACTCCCACCCAGCCGATCATTAGGCAGATCCTATTAGTGGTCCGCGAGATTTAAAATTATAAATTTAGTGGTCCCCGATGTCCAAAAGGTTGGGGGGCCCTCATCCAACCCCCTGCTCAAGCAGGACCCTACACCATTTACCATAGATACCTGCTGTGGCTCAGCAGGTGCCGTTGGAGCTGCCACCAGACTCCGACAGCGAGGGGCCCTCTGAGTCGGCTCTGGAGGATGTGGAGGACCCTGGACAGGGTTCCGACTCCGAGCAGGGCGCAGAGAGGCTGGTTGGCCACCAGGAGGCACCTGAGCCTTGGACCAGTGGGGAGGAGACAAGGGAGAGTGAGCCGGACGCCAGCAGTGAGTTGTTCCTGGATGCACAGCACCAAAGAGCTAATAGGCGTCAGGAGGTAATTGCACTCAGCTGGTGGTCATTAGGCTCCTCTCCAGACTATAAAAAGACTGCTTGTGCACACGCAGGAAGGACTTCTTGCAGAAGTCAACGCAGGAATCAATGTCGGAGAACATTATTGTGAGCTTGGCAGGCTGGATTGCTGCCAAGCCTTATCTGTGCTGGATTGCTGCCCAGGCTTCTCTGTGCCGGTTTTCTGCCAAGGACCTGTCTGTCTGTTAATTAAATGCCGTAACTTATCTTTGGCTCGGAGTGTGTGTTGGTGTGGGACGAGGGGGATCAGAACAGATACTATTTAAATTTCCTTGATTAGACTATTGTTTGCTGTTAGCTTGTATGACTGCATTGGTAAGTTCCTTGATTGTGGTAATTGTTTACTTGATTGTTAGTCTAGTGTTAATCTTTGCTCATTTGGGTGTCAATTGCTGGTGGGGAAGTATTTTGGTCTCTTTTTAATAGCAATAGCAGTTAGACTTATATACCGCTTCATAGGGCTTTCAGCCCTCTCTAAGCGGTTTACAGAGTCAGCATATTGCCCCCAACAACAATCCGGGTCCTCATTTTACCCACCTCGGAAGGCTGAGTCAACCCTGAGCCGGTGAGATTTGAACAGCCGAACTGCAGAACTGCAGTCAGCTGAAGTAGCCTGCAGTGCTGCATTTAACCACTGCGCCACCTCGGCTCTCGTCTTTAAGATGAGATTGGACAATCGTATGCCAGAAATGGTATAAGGTTTCCTGCTTGAGCAGTGGGTTGGACTAGAAGACCTCCAGAGTGCCTTCCCACTCTGCTATTCTGTTATTCTGTTTTATTTCCTTTTGGGTTTTTGATTGTCTCGTTTGGATGTGCCACACTTCCAGGAATTCTCTAGCATTTTCGGAATTGGTTTGGTCTAAGATGCTCACAGTTTCCCCACCGAAAACTTGGTTATGCCTGTCCATCTACTCCACACTTGGCAGATAGGATTTCTGACAACTCTCTCGAGTCCTAAAGGCAGGATAGGAAGCAATGGGTGGAAACGAATGAAGGAGAGAACCAACCTAGAACAGAGGAGGAATTCAACCAGTGGAACAGCCTGCCTCCAGAAGTTGTGGGTGCTCCAACACTGGAGGTTGGACAACCATTTGTCTGGAACTGTAGAATCTCCTGACTGAGCAGGGGGTTGGACTAGAAGACCTCCAAGGTCCCTTCTGCTAGAAATTCTGTAGGGCTCTATACAGAATTTCTAACAGGTTATGGGCCCAGTCATAACAGACTAAGAAATAGATGCAAGATACAGCAACAGAAAGAAGACTTATAAAGAGCCGAGGTGGCGCAGTGGTTAGGGTGCAGTACTGCAGGCCACTTCAGCTGACTGTTATCTGCAGTTCGGCGGTTCTAATCTCACCGGCTCAAGATTGACTCAGCCTTCCATCCTTCCGAGGTGGGTGAAATGAGGACCCAGACTGTGGGGGTGATATGCTGACTCTGTAAACCGCTTAGAGAGGGCTGAAAGCCTTATGAAGCGGTATATAAGTCTAACTGCTATTGCTATTGCTAAGACTGCAACAGAATAAAAGACAACAATGGCCAGTAACACAGCTACCACAACGCTTTTGTTTGCAAATCTGACAACTCAGAACTCTGATTCTACTGAGTATTGCTGCTGTTGTTGCATAAAACGATTCCACCACAAAACCGCGGACGACAAAATCGCGCTCGACGAAAGCGCGCATTTGACGTCATCACAGCGCGACGAAAACATCGCGCTGTGATCGATAAATGTAAAAATAAAGCGAAAACCTTCCCCTAACCCCCCCAAACCTAACCCTAAACCTAACCCTAAACCTAACCCTTAACCTAACCCTAAATCTAACCCTAAACCTAACCCTTAATCTAACGCTAAACCTAACGCTAACCCTTAACCTAACCCTAAACCTAACCCTTAACCTAACCCTAAATCTAACCCTAAACCTAACCCTTAACCTAACGCTAAACCTAACGCTAACCCTAAACCTAACCCTAAACCTAACCCTTAACCTAACCCTAAATCTAACCCTAAACCTAACCCTTAACCTAACGCTAAACCTAACGCTAACCCTAAACCTAACCCTAAACCTAACCCTTAACCTAACCCTTAACCTAACCCTAAACCTAACCCTAAACCTAACCCTTAACCTAACCCTAAATCTAACCCTAAACCTAACCCTTAACCTAACGCTAAACCTAACGCTAACCCTTAACCTAACGCTAAACATAACCCTAACGCTCTAAACCTAACCCTAACTCTTAACCTAACCCTAACCCTAAACCTAACCCTTACCTTTATGTGAATCAGCTTGCTTTAATTTTATTTTTATTTCAATTTTTAATTTTTTTCGTCGCACTGTGATGACGTCAAATGCGCACTTTCGTCGAGCGCGCTTTTGTGGATCGCGGTTTTGACGGGTCACGGCATAAAACACACAAACACTGTATTCCAACACCTTCTAACTCTTGTTCTTCTGACTCCTGGTGACTTTTCCTCGGGATTATCTCATTTCAGCCAGGCCTTCAACTCCAACCTTTCTCAATACTGTCGTCCCACCTCAACCCAGAGCATCACCAGCACCGACTCAGGAGATAGTGAAGAAAATTATGTGGCCATGGTAAGTCTTTATGGAAGCTTCTTTCTATTTTGGGGTTTGTCTCAGAGGGGGTATTCAGCCTGTTCGGGCCGGTTTTGGTGAACCGGTAGCGGAAACATATTAGACAGACATCTTAGCCATTAGGCCACAGGCTCTTATCCGTTATCAGCCAAGCCAGGGTGAAAGGTATCTATTAGATTTTACAACCCCTGGTATGCCCAAATATGGGAGGAAGTCAATTGCTTCCATTCTCTGTCCTTCAGCTCGTCACAAGAGACCATCCAGGCAGAAACCCAATATTTTTACTGTTGCCTTTTTTGTTACATTTGTTGTAAGATGTCTGCCTAATATGTAATATAGCCCAGGTTCAAATCCCAGTAAGGGTATGGCTAGCTGATGAGAGCTAAATAGCTTGAAATAGATCTATACTAGTCTCCCTTTATTTATTTATCAGCACAAATACAAATGTAACAAAAAAGGCAACAGTATATATATATATATATATATATATATATATATATATATATATATATATATATATATATATATATATATATATATATATATATATATATATATATATATATATATATATATTTATATATACACACACACACACACACACACATACATACATACATACATTTTTATTTTAAACACATAAGCACATCAACAGAAATGAACACATGACTTAAAAACAACATAGGAACAATAAGTTCCATCGTATATCATACAGCAGTTCCAAATCGGTTTCTTTGCAGTTAGTGTTTTCCCTACTATACATTTCTATCTTGAGTTCATAATCTCCTTGTTCGTTATCCATTTTTATGTACAATTTTTATTTATTTATACTTAGCTACTTATGACCAGATATTATTTACCTATATTGTGCTTTATATTTTTACTGTCATTTATTCTCTTACATACAGTTATAGGTATACATTCACATAGTTATTCTTTTTCTTTGCCATTCTTATATTATTATTATTCCATTTAAGAGGTTATAAGGTATAGTTTGGAATGCTTTGTTTACCATCCTTCGCACTGCTATGACACCACCTTATTTTCTCTTTCTTTTCTCCCTCCCTTCCTTCTCTACTTCCTTCCTTCCTCCTCTCCATCCCCTTTTTCCTTCCCTTACCTCTTCCCTACTCCTACTCTCTTTCTTCTCCTTCCTACCTTCTCTCCTTCTCTTTCTTTCTCTTCCTCCCTCCTCTCCTTCTTTTTCTCTCCCTTCCTCCCATCTTCCCTTACCTCATTCTTCTTCCCTTACCTCTCCTCCACACTTCTTCTTCCTCTCCTACTATCTCTCCTTCTCTTTCTCTCTCTTCCACCCTCCACTCCTTTAGAAGTAATGGGAATTTTGACTGATTGCTTAAATGTGTCCTTTGCTGCTGCTTGACTGATGGCTCCTAATTGCTATCATTTTAGCAAAACCCGGTTTCTGCCTCCCCTATTCCAAGTGGGAAAAGTAGCCCGGCCCAAAAGAAGAGCAGCACGAGCGTTGATTACCTGGCTTTGGACTTTCAGCCCAGCTCACCTGGGCCCCACCGAAAGGTACGTTCCAGGTTCTGAAATCTTTTCAGCCAATCCCAACAGCTCAGCATGGAAATTCTGCCAGTCTTGAGTGACAAACTCAACAAGGGCCCCAAACTCAACCCAGTTTGATATCACGATAAAGGCGGCAGGCTAGAAACCAGGAGACAGAGAGTTCTAGTCCTGCCTTAGGGCATGGAAGGCGATTGGGTGACTTTGGGCCAATCACCACGATGGAGTAAGTATTAGTCCCAACTTAGGCGTGAAAGCTGACTGGGTGAATTTGGGCCAATCACCAAGAGACGGTGAGTTCTAGTCCCGCCTTAGGCACGAAAATTGACAGTGTGAGTTTGGGCCAATCACCACGATGGAGTAAGTATTAGTCCCACCTTAGGCACGAAAGCTGACGGTGTGAGTTTGATCCAATCACCAAGAGACGGTGAGTTCTAGACCTGGGCATGAAAGCTGACTGGGTGAGTTTGGGCCAATCACCAGGAGACTATGAGTTCTAGTCCTGCCTTAGGCATGAAATCTGACTGAGTGAGTTTGGGCCAATCACCAGGAGATGGTGAGTTCTAGTCCCGCCTTAGGCACGAAAATTGACAGTGTGAGTTTGGGCCAATCACCAGGAGACTATGAGTTCTAGTCCTGCCTTAGGCATGAAAGCTGACTGGGTGAGTTTGGGCCAATCACCAGGAGACGGTGAGTTCTAGTCCCGCCTTAGGTACGAAAATTGACAGTGTGAGTTTGGGCCAATTACCAGGAGACTATGAGTTCTAGTCCTGCCTTAGGCATGAAAGCTGACTGGGTGAGTTTGGGCCAATCACCAGGAGATGGTGAGTTCTAGTCCTGCCTTAGGCACGAAAATTGACAGTGTGAGTTTGGGCCAATCACCAGGAGACTATGAGTTCTAGTCCTGCCTTAGGCATGAAAGCTGACTGGGTGAGTTTGATCCAATCACCAAGAGACGGTGAGTTCTAGACCTGGGCATGAAAGCTGACTGGGTGAGTTTGGGCCAATCACCAGGAGACTATGAGTTCTAGTCCTGCCTTAGGCATGAAATCTGACTGGGTGAGTTTGGGCCAATCACCAGGAGATGGTGAGTTCTAGTCCCGCCTTATGCACGAAAATTGATAGTGTGAGTTTGGGCCAATCACCAGGAGACTATGAGTTCTAGTCCTCCCTTAGGCATGAAATCTGACTGGGTGAGTTTGGGCCAATCACTAGGAAACTATGAGTTCTAGTCCTGCCTTAGGCATGAAATCCGACTGGGTGAGTTTGGGCCAATCACCAGGAGACGGTGAGTTCTAGTCCCGCCTTAGGCACGAAAATTGACAGTGTGAGTTTGGGCCAATCACCAGGAGACTATGAGTTCTAGTCCCGCCTTAGGCATGAAATCTGACTGGGTGAGTTTGGGCCAATGACCAGGACCCATTAAGACAGGACTATAACTCACATTATCACAGTCCCGCCTTTGGAATGAAAGCCAGCTGGTGATTGGCCCAAGGTTACCCAGCTGGCTTTCATTCCAAAGGCGGGACTAGAACTCACCATCTCCTGGATTCTAGGCCAGCACCTTAACCACTACACCAAACTAGCTCGACATATAATTGCTCCTTACTGAAATATTCATGTCACTGCACCTCCAACAACATAAACTCATTTCTAAGATATTCTATTCTTGTTGAAAAGGATGTACTGTGTCGAAGCTATTGAAATTGTTGTGGGTTTTTTTAAATCTCTCCTATTTTTTTATTAGTTAAATAAAATATTGAGGGGAGGGGTACCAAAAGAAAACATTTTCTCGAGAGGGTTGTATTCTGATGCTTCACACACCAGTTTTCTTTTTCCCCAAGGTTGGTAACTTTAAGACTTGAGGACTTCAATTCCCAGAATTCTTTAACCAGCATGGCTGCCTGGGGAATTCTGGGAGTTGAAGTCCCAGAAGTTGCAAAGTTGGAAAAACATTGGGTGTCAGGTTCCGAAGGGTTAATGAAACCAGCCAAACACAGAAACGGTTCGTAAATGCAGTTTGCATTCTTCCTTCGGCACGAACTGACCAACAAAGCACTAAGGCAATGAATAAATTGTCAGAGCTGCCACCCTGTGTTTCTCAACACCTTTTATAGCTACATTGGTAATTAAGATAAACCGCACCCCGCGCTTGCGCACACCCATCACCTTGTGACCCAGAGCGAAAACCACCCGGCAATTAATCATGGATTGTTAGCAGGAGTTTCTTCAGCTTGTTCAGGAGGGATGGTGAGTCTCGGCAGCTGGCCCAATCTTCTCCCCTGAATGGCAGCTCCAGGCCTCTGGGCTGGTCAGAGCTGACATGCGGCCCCCTACCACAGAGACAGCATCTGGGAAGCTACGAATTACAGTTAGTTAAGAGTTAAAGGACCCCTTTTCCCCAGTTTGGTGGGATGTCTGCAGTGGAATCTCGCTACCAGGTGGGGTGCCCTACAGTCCTTGCTATGAACCCAAGATGCCTCCGACAGGGGAAAACCTTTCCATAAAATAAGGTATTGTAATTGTCCCCTGTGCCACCTGGAATCTAGTATATCCGTGGCACGACAAAACCGCGCTCCACTAAAGCGCGCCCGATTAAACTGCGTCGCTGACGTCATCAGCAGCGTGACAACAGCGACCGCGGAGAAAAAAGGGCGCTTTAAAAAGTGCTTTGAAAGCAAGGCGATTCAAGTTAAGGTAAGGGTTAGGGTTAGGGTTAGGGTTAGGGTTAGGGTTAAGGTAAGGGTTAGGGTTAGGGTTAGGGTTAGGGTTAGGGTTAGGGTTAGGGTTAGGGTTAGGTTAAGGGTTAGGTTTAAGGTTAGGTTTAGGGTTAGGGTTAGGTTTAGGGTTAGGGTTAGGTTTAGGGTTAGGTTTAGGGTTAGGTTAAGGGTTAGGTTTAGGGTTAGGGTTAGGGTTAGGTTTAGGGTTAGCTTTAGGGTTAGGTTAAGGGTTAGGGTTAGGGTTAGGGTTAGGGTTAGGGTTAGGGTTAGGGTTAGGATTAGGTTAAGGGTTAGGTTTAGGTTTAGGGTTAGGTTAAGGGTTAGGTTTAGGATTAGGGTTAGGTTTAGGGGGGTTAGGTTTAGGTTTAGGGGTTAATTTTAGCTTTAGCGTTCACAGCGTGCTTTTTTCATCGCGCTGTGATGACGTCAGCTACGCGGTTTCGTCGAGCACGCTTTAGTCGAACGCGGTTTTGTGGTGGAACCAGTATATCTTGCACTATATAGTGCTGTTCCCCATCTACAGTAAACGGGGCTGGCGGCCGTAGCGGGTGATATTAGGTTTACATGAAAAAGCAAACCATGCAAAATCTGGAACGTCTTCCCAACTTCTCCTCTCTCTTCCCTTTTCTGTGGACAGCCCTCGACATCGTCCGTCGCTTCCGACGAGAAGGTCGACTACGTGCAGGTGGACAAAGAGAAGACGCAAGCTTTGCAGAGCACGATGCAGGAATGGACCGACGTCCGGCAGTCGTCTGAGCCCAGCAAGACCGCGAAGCAGTAGCCAAGCAAGGACGTGGTGGAGAAACCATGGAGGCTCCCAGTAATCGAGGAGACCATCGATTTGTCTCCCTTGCGGTGTGGACCTTCTCTCGGTCCTTCTGCGGGAGGCCGTTCCGGATAAGCAGAGCGGTTCTGCTTTTGAAAACAAGCTTCTTCGAGAGAAATATTTGGCTGAAAACCTGCATCAAGGCATTTTTTTTTCAGTTACGGGTTAGCAGCTGGCTCTATTCGGAGGAATTCAGTGAACCAACAATGGCTTCTCATCCACCTGCCCGTATCCAAACTTTCTTTGATCCACTTTCAACCTGCGGATCTCTTTATTTTCGCATCAAGCAACTACTCTTTGCCGACTTCCTGCTGTCGGTTGGAACTCTTAAGCCTGATTTCGGCCTCCTAGTTCTGCCTTTTTAGAGACAATAGTGATAACAATAATAATAATGATGATGATGATGATGGCCAGCTACTCATCCTAAGTGGATTTGAAGCTGTCCGCTGTATCGCTTCACAAAAGGGTGAAGAAATCTCCAAGCAATGCCTTTCTCTCCCTCACCCGCCGCTCTTTATGTAAATGGCCATCATGCGAATTCCTTAAAGTACACAATTGTCCTTCCCAGGACGACAAGCATGTCGAGAAACGATTGCTGCTCGCCGGTATAAATCAGCTTTTTGAAATGCATTACTGTGGAACTGAAAATGATTCCTCGTTCGCCATCCTTCCCCACCCCACCCCTCAACAAGAAAGAAAAAAACAAAATTCTTCCTAATTCTCTCCTGGGAATTTGAACGATGGGACCTGCTTTGGATGTTTTCGCAATAGTTTCCCCTTGGTGGGATAGATGATATCGGTGTCCGAGATCTTACAATAGTTGAATCTGCGTTGGGCAGTATTTGGTACCTGGTGTGTGGGTGTGTAGGACAGCATTTGATGGTTATAAATGCTTTGATATTTAAACGTCCATCCACT
This sequence comes from Thamnophis sirtalis, assembly GCF_051295495.1. NCBI lineage: Eukaryota > Metazoa > Chordata > Lepidosauria > Squamata > Natricidae > Thamnophis > Thamnophis sirtalis. Next base: position 4,566,897 of record NW_028261388.1, on the reverse strand, counting down.
CTGTGTTTCATGCGGCATTTGATGCCTGGCTACCTATCTCGAGCGCTCCTAATTCGAAGCAAATGTTCGTTTTTCCAAATAAGAGCACAGGGCGGGGCTCGAGCAATTGGGACCCTGGACAAGAGGCTAGCAAACCAGCGTCCAAGACCCGAGAGTTGCCATGGGACAAGGTTGAGCTCCCGTTCTTCGCTCCAGCTCCTGCCGGGGATATGAAAGGATCTTCCGAATGGGCACAGTCAGTGGTGGGATTCAGCCGGTTCGCACCTATGCGGTAGAACCGGCTGTTAACTTACTAAGCAGTTCGGAGAACCGGTTGTTGGAAGAAATCTCATTTTGTCTTTTTTTTCTACTTTGCAGGGCTAATCCTGTAAGGAAGGCAGGAAGGAAACATTCTGGTGTTTCTAGTCTAATCCTTATTGCCCTGCTTGCAGAAACTGCCTCTCCGGTTAACCCTTAGTACATTGTAACAGCTCAGGCGAAGCGCCCATCCACCTGAGTGACGTCGAGTTGGCCGCGCCCACATGGTCACACGACCACCGAGCCAGCTGGTCATTAGGGCAGAGAAGCGGTTGTTCAATTATTTGAATCTCACCACTGGCAACGGTGATACCACCGACTAATCTTTCCCAACCCAGAAGCCCCTCGGCGCTTCTGACGCAAGTGCCCACCCACCTCCCAGCAAAAAATAATAATTTCAAAATGCACGGTGGAATTTGGAGTGTGGCGACTTTAAAAGCTGGCTGACTCACACAACCCATTAACACATTTTGTGTTTAGCTTAGATAGGGCTTTTCCCGTGTGGTTTTAGGACAGAGGTGGGGAACAATGGCTGTTTTATGATTTGTGGACTTCGACTCCCAGAATTCCTGAGCCAGCCATCCATGGCTGGCTCAGGAATTCTGGGAGTCGAAGTCCACAAGTCATAAAACGGCCATTGTTCCCCACTCCTGATTTAGGATATTGTGAATTGGGGCTTTGCGGCGATAGATATTGTGCGAATATAATTAAAGGGCTGAGGTTTACGAGAAAGAGACTTATAGCCCCGAACAACACATTTCTATTTTACTGTTAAAATTCTATTTCTATTCTGCAATACAAATAGTCCTTGACTTACGACCGCACAATGGTCGTCCAAAATTTCCACCGCTTGGCAATACAAGGTGCTCAGTGAGTTTTGCTCCATTTCGTGATCTTTCTACCCCACTGTTGTTGTGAATCGTATCCCCGGGACACCATGGCCATCGTAAATACGAACCAATTGCCAAGTGTTCAAATTTCGATCACGTGAGCTGCAATGGTCATAAGAGTGAAAAACGGTCACCGGTCCCTATTTCCAGTGCCGTCGTTAACTTCGAATGGCCACTAAACGAACGGTTATAACTCGGGGACCGCCTGTATCACCAGCCTACTCTTCGTAAGGAATTTGTTGTTACGTTCTGCTAATTCCTAATCTAAGGAAGTTTCCATCTGTTCATTATTCAACGCCCTGATTTTGCATCAATCTGTAAGAATCAAATTACTTGACATTTGCTGATTGGTTAAATTAAGATCTGTTGTGGGAGGGGGGGACCGAATATATTGTTGTTATTTGTGGCTTGTGAAGTGACTTTCCTGCATTGGCTGGCTCATTCAGACATGCACTTTAAGAGAGAGTTTCTACACACACACACACACACAAAATCCAAAATTTTGCTTTGCTTTACAAGGGCAAAACCTCAATTCATAAACCTACTTCCTGTCTTCGAGCTGTATCCGTAAGGATGGATGGTCCAATACAATCCTAAACAACCTATGCAGGTTTAATCCAAGTGCTTTTCCGCTCCCCCACAGAAGTGATCTTAGGACTTCCATCCAAATGCCTTTCCGCTCGAGTGTTTTTCCTCCCCTCTCTCTTTGCAGAGTTCCGAGTTTGAATTTTGCTGGTTTTACCAATGAAAACCTTTCGTGCCAGGTTCACACACAACCTGCTGAGCTAAACTGTGGCTGTGGCTACTTCCCAGCTCGGTACACGATTTGGTGAGCTTTGCAAGTTTCCAACAAGAAGATTAATTCACCTAGCCAGCATTCAGCTGACCACGGTTTGCTAGCTCACGGAAACCTAGCCTATACAGGATTACAGTTTGTGTTCCTGATTTTGTGACTGTTAAAATAATTCTACCTTGACAAAAAAAATATATTTGTTTTAAACCCTGCGTAGCTCTCTCTGTAAATTCTACATAGGCAAGGGGGCAGTTTTCCTCTACTACAGCATCATATGATTCAGCTTTTTAAAATGTAAGATTTTTGCAGAGTTAGGACAGAATGTTTTTTTTTTCATTTGATTTCCAATTTCAGATAATAAAATGTGTCTTTTTTTTTTTTGTCCCTAAAGGTTTTAGGTAGGAATAGGGGCGATGCCTCTTTTGGGATCCACTCTTTAGATCAGATTTCAAATTTCCCAACCTTGTTGATTTCCCAGTAGGTGAATTTTAAAGCCCAGAATTCCACAGCCAATATGGCCGTCGATGAGAATTCTGGGAGTTGAAGTCCAGACATCTGGAATTGAGATTACTGAGCCCATGAGATAAGCAGTGAATTAAAGATCGGGGATGGTTGTTCTAGGCAGCGAGAGAGAAATAACCAGAGAATTTTTCAGTTATCTAAGAATCCTCTTACAAGTCAGGGGTAGGGGTAGGTTCCTGCCGCCATTACTACCGATTCGGCGCCCGAAAAATGTTGCGCGCATTTGCACAAAAAATGTGCGTGCGCACAACATTAAAAGGAGGGAGGATAACATTTTTCCAATGAAGATTGTTCTGTGCAGGTGCAGAACAGAAAATCAAGATAGCGCCACCGAGGATAGAACCGGTACAGTCACGTGTCCGTCAAAGTTACTATCTATTCGGCTGAAACGTACCAGTAGGAACCCACCTCTGGTCAGGGAGCTTCAACCTTGGCCACTTTAAGATTTGTGGACTTCAACTCCCAGAATGCCTCAGCCAGCCGTGCAACTTTAAGACTTGTGGACTTCAACTCCCAGAATGCCTCAGGCAGCCGTGCCACTTTAAGACTTGTGGACTTCAACTCCCAGAATGCCTCAGCCAGCCGTGCAATTTTAAGACTTGTGGACTTCAACTCCCAGAATTCCTCAGCCAGTCGTGCAACTTTAAGATTTGTGGACTTCAACTCCCAAAATGCTTCATCCAGCCGTGCAACTTTAAGACTTGTGGACTTCAACTCCCAGAATGCCTCTGTCAGCCATGCAACTTTAAGACTTGTGGACTTCAACTCCCAGAATGCCTCAGCCAGTTGTGCAACTTTAAGACTTGTGGACTTCAACTCCCAGAATGCCTCAGCCAGCCAGCTGGGGAATTCTGGGAGTTGAAGTCCACAAGTCTTAAAAGTGGAGATCCCTATATAAGGTTACTTACTAAATGTTCAACTTTGCCTCTAAGTTACCCTCACCCTTACCCAGAGATGCTTAAACATTGCAGTGCCATCGCCCTGGAAAAATAAACTGAAGTGAGCTTTCTTATATATAAAATTAATGATTTGATTGGCGTTAGGGTTGGGCAAGAAATAAACAGGCTAATTTTAATCATTAGGCTTAATGATACCAAATAGAACAGAGAGAGGGACTTCCTTAAAGTCATGCTTGATTCCTGACAAGCTCATGGAGACATTTATTTCCTAGGGGTGCCCCATCCGGCTCTGATTTGACTTAGCTTCTGACCCATCTTCGACCCATCTTGAGGAAATTATCTTTTAAAGAAAGCTGGAGGGTGACCATTCAAAAATATACTAACTATCCCACTTGTTACCCTTGGGTCACACAATGGCCAAAGGACCTCTCCACCACATTGGCCAGGGTGGATGGAATTGCCCATAATTCTTCATGCTGCTATCATGACCTGTGAAGACAATAGATTGAAGAGTTTCATGGCTGCCCTGTTCATCCCTTCTGCACAGAAGATTGAAGGGCACCAGGCCGCAGGTTCTCCAAGGTGTAGGTGCCTACAGAGGAACAGAGAAGATAGTAGGATGTAGTTGAATAGGAGGTTACCTAGTTGGAGTAAAGAAACCCACCGAGCTCAGAGAGCACCAAAGAACCTCCTCGGTTGAGCTACACCACTTCAGACAAATGGCTATCCAACATCTTCTAGTGTTTGGGGCATTCACAACTTCTGGAGGGCAACTGGTTAATTGTTCTAATTGTCAGGAAATTCCTCCTCAGTTCTAAGTTGCTTCTCTCCTTGATTAGTTTCCACCCATTGCTTCTTGTTCTACCCTCAGGTGCCTTGGAGAATAGTTTGACTCCCTCTTCTTTGTGGCAACCCCTGAGATATTGGAAGACTGCTATCATGTCTCCCCTGGTCCTTCTTTTCATTAAACTAGACATGCCCAGTTCCTGCAACCGTTCTTCATTATGTTTTAGCCTCCAGTCCCCTAATCATCTTAATTGCTCTTCTCTGCGCTCTTTCCAGAGTCTTTTTTACATCCTGGCGATGGGGGCGATGTTTATTTCTTTACAAAAAAAATAAATCCTCTTTTTCGAAATTATATATAAATATATAAATAGATGTACAGTATGTTTTTTGTCTTGTGGTATTAGTGTTTGAGCTGAAGCTTCCTCCTCCTTTTTTTGTTTTTTAGCCACTGTGGATTCCACCTCTTTTAAGTTATTAATTTATTCCATGTGAGCTGCAGTTGAAAGACGACAATTGCAAAACCAAAGTTGCGCTTAACTTAGTTCATCCTTTCAATTAACCACTTTGCTGTTAATAAATGTGATACGCGGCTAAAAAAAAAAAGACACGTACTACTTTTGTCCTCTGTGTGTTTCATCGCCACAATTAGGAGCATAACCGCTCCGGAAAGGGTGGGTTATATAATTCTCGCTAAGCAATAGCAATAGCAGTAATAGCAGTAGACTTATATACCGCTTCATAGGCCTTTCAGGCCTCTCTAAGCGGTTTACAGAGAGTCAGCATATTGCCCCCAACAATCTGGGTCCTCATTTTACCCACCTCGGAAGGATGGAAGGCTGAGTCAACCCTGAGCCGGTGAGATTTGAACCGCTGAACTGCTGATCTAGCAGTAGCCTGCAGTGCTGCATTTAACCACTGCGCCATAATTTGGTGAAGAACTTTTCGTATTTCATATTTGCGCAGAGATATTGAAATTGAAATTTAATACATTTGTATGCCGCCGGATCCCGTAGGACTCCGGGCGGCTTACAGAAACAAGATAAAGAAAGTTAAAAATTAGGAATAAAAAGATAGAGTTATTAAAAATAATAACACACCATCCATTCTGTCTAGATGGGGCTGGACATGGTTCAACAGCCCCAGGCCTGCCGGAACAGCCAGGTTTTAGTGGCTTTTCGGAAGGCCGAGAGAGTGGAAAGGGTCCGGATCAGTGGTGGGTTTCAAATTTTTTTGGAACCTACTCTGTGGCAAGGTGGCACAGTGGTTAGAGTGCAGTACTGCAGGCCACTTCAGCTGACTGCTATCTGCAGTTCAGCGGTTCAAATCTCACTGGCTCAAGGTTGACTCAGCCTTCCATCCTTCCGAGGTGGGTGAAATGAGGACCCAGACTGTGGGGGCGATATGCTGACTCTCTGTAAACCGCTTAGAGAGGGCTGAAAGCCCTATGAAGCGGTATATAAGTCTAATTGCTATTGCTATTGCTTTGTGGGAGTGGCTTGCCAGCCATGTGACCTGGGGGGAGTGGCTTGCCGGCCATGTGTTCTCTCTCTCTCTCTCTCTCTCTCTTTCCTTCCTTTTGTCTCTCTGTCCCTTTTTTCTTTTTTTCTTTCATCTCTCTCTCACTCTTTTTCTTTCTTTTTTCTTTCTTCCTTTCTTCCTTTCTTTCTCTTTCTCTCTTTCTCTGTGTCAGTCTATCTGTGTGTGTGTGGCAGTGGTGGGTTTCAAAAATTTTTGGAACCTCTTCTGTAGATGTGGCCTGCTTTCCGGGTCCACTGGTGGAACCTCTTCTAACCGGTTCGGTAGATTTGACGAACCGGTTCTACCGAATAGGTGCAAACTGGTAGGAACCCACCTCTGGTCCGGATCTCTACGGGTGGTTCGTTCCACAGGGCCGGAGCAGCCTCAAAGAAGGCCCTCCCCTGAGGGGTCACCAGCTGGCATTTTCCGGCCGACGGCACCCGGAGGAGGCCCAACCTGTGAGATCTTATTGGTCATTGGGAGGTATGTGGCAGGAGGCGGCCTCTCAGATAGCCAGGTCCTAGGCCATGTAGGGCTTTAAAAGTAATGACCAGCACCTTGAAGCGTGATCGGAGACCAATAGGGAGCCAGTGCAGCTCGCGGAGGATGGGTGTAACATGGGTGTATCTAGGTACACCCGATATCGCTCGCGCGGCTGCATTCTGGACCGGTTCCACCACAAAACCGCGGTAGACTAAAGCGCGCTCGATGAAAGCGCGTACGTGACATCATCACAGCGCGACGAAAACAGCACGCTGTGAGCGGTAAACTTAAAATTAACGCGTAAATCTAAACCTAACCCCCCCAAACCTAACCCTAAGCCTAACCCTTAACCTAACGCTAAACCTAACGCTAACCCTTAACCTAACCCTAAACCTAACCCTAATGCTTAACGTAACCCTAAACCTAACCCTAACCCTTAACCTAACCCTAACCCTAACCCTAACCCTAACCCTAACCCTAACCCTAACCCTTACCTTTATGTGAATTGGCTTGCTTTAATTTTATTTTAATTTTAATTTAATTTATTTTTAATTTTATTTGTCACGCTGCTGATGACGTCACGTACGAGCTTTAATGGGGCGCGCTTTAGTGGACCGCAGTTTTGTCGTGCCACGTTCTGGACCAACTAAGAGCCAAGGTGGCACAGTGGTTAAATGCAGCACTGCAGGCTACTGCTAGATCAGCAGGTCAGCGGTTCAAATCTCACCGGCTCAGGGTTGACTCAGCCTTCCATCCTTCCGAGGTGGGTAAAATGAGGACCCAGATTGTTGGGGGCAATATGCTGACTCTCTGTAAACCGCTTAGAGAGGCCTGAAAGGCCTATGAAGCGGTATATAAGTCTACTGCTATTGCTATTGCTATAACTGTAGTCTCCGGACACTCTTCAGGGGCAGCCCCATGTAGAGCGCAATATGAAGGAGCAGAGGGTGGAATACCAGGTAGTCCTCGACTTACAACCGCAATGGAGCCCGAAATTTATGTGGCTGAAGTGAGACATTGGTTAAGCGAGCTTTGCCCCATTTATACAACTTTTCTCGCACAAATGCGTTAAGTGAATCGTTGTAGTTGTTAAGTTAGTTACCTGGTTGTTAAGTGAATCTGGGCTTTCCCCATTGATTTCGCTTGTCGGAAGGTCACAAAAAGTGATCACGTGACCCCGGGATACTGCAATCGTCATAAATATGAGACAGTTGCCGAGCGTCTGAATTTTGATCCCCTGACCATGGAGATGATGCAGCGGTCGTAAGTGTGAAAAACGATCATGTCCCGTTTTTCAGTGCCCTTGTAACTTTGCAGGAAGAACTATAAGTCGAGAACTATCTGTGTTGCCTGTTTAAACCACTGCAACAGAGCTGCGGCCTCCCACATCTGCTGAAAGCCCAGATGTTTTTACTCCCGTCATAGCAGAATCTTGTTCTTCTTACAAGTTGCTTCTTCTAAAAGTGAGTGAACTTTGATCAGATTGCCCCCAAAACCATCAAAGAAATCTTGACGCTTAATAGCAATAGCACTTAAGACTTATATACCGCTTCGTGGTGCTTTCCAGCCCTCTCCAAGCGGTTTACGGATAATCTGGGTCCTCATTTTACCGACCTCGGAAGGATGGAAGGCTGAGTCAACCTTGAGCCGGTCAGGATCGAACTCCTGGCAGTAGGCAGAGTCAGCCTGCAATACTGCATTCTAACCATTGTGTCACCACGGATCCTTCCTTTCTTCCCTCCCTCCCTCTCAATAGCACTTAGACTTATATACCGGTAAATGCAGGGCCTGTGCGGAGACAATAGCAGTTAGACTTATATACTGCTTCATAGGGCTTTCAGCCCTCTCTAAGCGGTTTACAGAGTCAGCATATCGCCCCCACAGTCTGGGTCCTCATTTCACCCACCTCGGAAGGATGGAAGGCTGAGTCAACCTTGAGCCGGTGAGACTCGGGGAGGGGGGGAAATGGACCTCCTAGAAGTTCCAGAAGTCCAGAAACGGGCCCATTTCTGACCTCCGGAGGGCCTCCAGCACCCAGGGAAGGTAGTTTTCGCCCTCCCAGAGGCTCAAGGAAAGCCTCCAGAGCCTGAAGAGGGCAAAAACGCCACCCCCTGCCTCCCGCCGTGATGTAGGAGGCTGACTAGGCCACGCCCACCATGCCACGCCCACCCAGAAACCGGGCAGAGAACCCATTGGCTGAAATTTTTGAAGCCCAATTTCAATTTTTGAAGTCCTAAGTCACTTTTCCCAGTGCCGTTGTAACTTCAAACAGTCGCTAAATGAACTGTTGTAAGTCGAGGACTACCTGTATATAATAACACCCATCCCGTAAAATTGGAGAAAACAAAGTCACAACCCTTGTTTATTGGACGACAATAATCTGGGGGAGGCTTGAGCGTTTAAGCCTTTTTAAGTCCTCAATGTACGACCACCGTTGCCAACGGTCTCTCTGAGCCACATGAATGTTGGGTTCAACTGCGGTCGTTAAGTTGAGGACTGCCTGTATATTTCTCTTTGGATGTAGCTGTTGCAAAGGGACATCCCTTCTGCCTCTTGGTAGCAGGGAGTTCTGTGGGAGAGAAGCCTTATCAGTATCCTAACAGGTGACGAAGCCAAGTTAGATACTTGAGAAAGGTTTATCAAATCTTCTGTGATTTGATATCTGTGATTCTGTGATATCCGGTTCAGACAAGGAAAAGAAGAGACGGATCACGTAAATTAGTTTATCATAGTACAATTAAATATTGCAAGTGCCCCAGAGGTGGAACTCTCGCCTCACAATCGGGAGGCTGTGACTTGGATCCCAGGTAGAGGCAAATATTTCTTTCTCTGGGCACTTTGAGAATATATCTTCCGAACAAAACTCTGCAACGGCGGCACGAAAGGCATCCGGGCATTAAAACACTCTGCTAGCTCCCTCCAGTTAACAATAGCAATAGCAGTTAGACTTATATACCGCTTCATAGGGCTTTCAGCCCTCTCTAAGCGGTTTACAGAGTCAGCATGTTGCCCCCAACAGTCTGGGTCCTCATTTCACCCACCTCGGAAGGATGGAAGGCTGAGTCAACCTTGAGCCGGTGAGATTAGAACCGCCGAACTGCAGATAACAGTCAGCTGAAGTGGCCTGCAGTACTGCACCCTAACCACTGCGCCACCTGCCCAGATTCCACCACTGCCCAGACTCCGCCCCGCGTGCCATTAAATAAAGATGATAGTACGATTAAATAAATAATTAAACCAGCCAACCTCCAGAGGATCTTATCCCAAATATCCAGTTTGGGAAGGAAATTTACAGATAGCTTGAAAAAAAGGATAGGGAAGTTTTAAAGGGCTCGGGAGAAGCGATTACATAGTCCAGAGGCAGAAGGAAGTGTAAGAATTATTCTAGATCAGGGGTCGGCAAACTTAAAGACTCAAAAGAGCCATTGGGACCCGTTTCCCACAGAAAAGAAAACACTCGGGAGCCACAAAACCTTTTCCCGTGCCTGACTATTTCCTGAGCGGCCACAAAACCAGCCTCGGTAGTTGAATTAAATGTTCTTGTTCTCTTGTGAAACTTTCCTTTTCTTGAATTTATCCTTGATTGGCCTACCGGGGGGTCGAAAAGCTCAATAAATAGCGTGCCGGCGGGTATCACACATTGGCGGATGTGAGGCGTATTTTGAGCAACAGGGAGCCGCAGCAGTGGAATGAAAGAGCCACATGCGGCTTCAAAGCCGCAAGTTGTTGATCCCTGTTCTGTATCGACCCGCCTATTCAAGCAGGAGACCCCCTACCATTTCCAACAGGCCCAATCTTTTGTTTAAAAACCTCCAGTGATGGAGCACCCACAATTTCTGAAGGTGTTCCGCTGAGTAATTGTTCTCACTGCAAGGAAATCTCTCCGTAATTCCTTAACAGAGAGAGGAAAAAGCTCAGTCAGGCTATCGTAGCGTTGTTATTATACCTATCACTAGAATCTTTGCTAAGCCGCCTTCTTAACTAAATCTACCTCCAAGGGCTGGCGTTATTTAGCAATAGCAATAGCAGTTAGACTTATATACCGCTTCATAGGGCTTTCAGCCCTCTCTAAGCGGTTTACAGAGTCAGCATATCGCCCCCAACAACAATCCGGGTCCTCATTTTACCCACCTCGGAAGGATGGAAGGCTGAGTCAACCCTGAGCCGGTGAGATTTGAACAGCCGAACTGCAGAACTGCAGTCAGCTGAAGTAGCCTGCAGTGCTGCATTTAACCACTGCGCCACCTCGGCTCTTATTTTCCTTGGCAAACAATTAACAGAATCATGGAGTGGGGAAGGACCTTGGGGGGGTCTTGTAGTCCAGGGGTCACCAAACCTTCGATCCTCCAGGACCACGAAATTTATAATTTTAAATCCCATGGACCACGAATGGGCGTGGCTAGGTGGTCATGTGACTGGGTGGGCGTGGCCAACTCGATGTCACTCACGTCAAGGGGCACCTCACCGGCCTCTACTCGCCTCTCCCTTCCCAGCCACTCCTTAGAGCCCCAACAGGAAGCCGTTGTGGAAGCCAAGCATCCCCCAGGAGAAAGAGTTGGCAAAACAGCTCAGTTCAAATTGCATCTGACCGAGAAGGAGGCTCAGCAGAAGCTCCTCACTAAGGACTAGGGGCATAGGCTTTCCAAGCAGAGGGAAGACCTGCGGGAGTGCAAGGCCAGGTGCCGGCGTCCGGAGGCTCAGCGGGCTGAGATGGTCAGCCAGTTCCAGGCCATGATGCATTCCCATTGGAACGAGGCCCTCTGGCTCTTTGCCACCTGCTGCACTTCCTTCTAGCCTTCTCCCAAAGCCCTAACAGGAGGTGGAAGCAGACCCCAAGTCAGAATTTCTGCTCCCCCTCCGACCCTCACAAAAAGACCCCGAAGGAGGAGACTCTCTGCAGCAACACAAGCATTCATTGCACGTATCCAGCCCCGTGGCACGACAAAACCGTGAAGCCCTTATCCGCGGAGACATAAGCGCGTCGCTAAAGCCGCGACGTCATCACCGCGCGTCATCACCGCCGCGACAACAGCGCGGCAACAGAAGGGCGCTTTAAAACGGTGCCGCGGCAGAAAGCCGATTTCAATTAAGGTAAGGGTTAGGATTAGGTTTAGGGGTTTGTTTTAGGGTTAGGTTTAGGTTTAGGGTTAGGGTTAGGGTTAGGGTTAGGGTTAGGTTTTGGGTTAGGTTTAGGGTTAGGGTTAGGGTTAGGGTTAGGGTTAGGGTTAGGGTTAGGTTTAGGGTTAGGTTTAGGGTTAGGGTTAGGTTTAGGGTTAGGTTTAGGGTTAGGTTTAGGGTTAGGTTTAGGGTTAGGTTTAGGGTTAGGTTTAGGGTTAGGGTTAGGTTTAGGGTTAGGTTTAGGGTTAGGTTTAGGGTTAGGTTTAGGGTTAGGTTTAGGGTTAGGTTTAGGGTTAGGTTTAGGGTTAGGTTTAGGGTTAGGTTTAGGGTTAGGTTTAGGGTTAGGTTTAGGGTTAGGTTTAGGGTTAGGTTTAGGGTTAGGTTTAGGGTTAGGTTTAGGGTTAGGTTTAGGGTTAGGTTTAGGGTTAGGTTTAGGGTTAGGTTTAGGGTTAGGTTTAGGGTTAGGTTTAGGGTTAGGGTTAGGTTTAGGGTACTGAGTGCTTGGGAATGCGCGGATTTGCCCTCCGCGATTATGTCATCGCGGTAGGGTCGCGTTTTTCCTTAGCGCTTCGAATGGCGCGAATTAGTCTTTGCGCTTATGTCTCCGCGGATAAGGGCTTCGTGGATTTGTGGTGGAACCATCCAGCCCAGCGGCCGTAGTTTGAGGAACCCTGATTTAGTGCAATATAAAAAATGGAAATAATTTTTCTGCAGACCACCAGCTGATGACCGCTGTTCTAGTTCGCCCCCCTACTCAAACAGGAGACCCTCTGCTGTTTCAGCCCAACGGTTCTCCAATCTTGTCTTAAAAACCTCCAGTGATGGGGCACCCACAACTTAGTAGTCCCACTAATTGTTATATGGACAGTTACCAAAAAAAAAGAAATCTCTTTCCTTTCTCACAGTGTTGCCTGAGAAGGTAGACATTTCCTTGCGCTGTGGATTAAAACTTGTGTCCAGAGTCACACTCCCTGCGTAGACAAAAAAACTTACCAACTAAAACAGACCTGAGTATTTTATCTGTCCCTGTCCAGGCTGAATGGATTGTTTTTATTTTGAAGGCAACTATTTCCCCCCCCCCCAATTTAACAGAATCTTAACAGAATAACAGAGTTGGAAGGGACTTTAGAGGTCTTCTAGTCCAACCCCCTGCTCAAGCAGGAGACCCAATACCATTTTAGACAAATGATTGTCCAGTCTCTTGTTAAAAAAAACCAAAACTCCAGTGATGGAACACCAACAACTTCTGAAAGCAGGCCGTTCCACAGATTAATTGTTCTCACTAACCATGGTTTTCAAATGTCCTGGTTTAGGATGATGTGTGAGCCTATAAATGAATATGCAGACCCTGGCATATAGAACGTATATCATAGTTTCTTAGCTTAGCTGATCTTTTGTGAAGAACTAGCGTTCGTCTGCTTTTAACTTAGTCCATAGGGAATCGAAGTGTGTCTTGTAAACCACAATTTATGGCTTGGCGCAGTGCGTATCGACTTCAGCAACTTTGAAGAGAAGAGGAGGAGCAGAGGGGACGGGAGGGGAGGAGAGGAGGAGAGAATATGGAACGGAAGAGAATATGGAAAGGAAGAGAAGGGAAGGGAAAAGAGGAGGAGAGGAGAAGAAAATATGGAAAGGAAGAGAAGAGAATATGGAAAGGAAGAGAAGAGAATAACAGAGTTGGAAGGGACCTTGGAGGGAAGGGAAAAGAGGAGGAGAGGAGAAGAGAATATGGAAAGGAAGAGAAGAGAATATGGAAAGGAAGAGAAGGGAAGGGAAAAGAAGAGGAGAGGAGAAGAGAATATGGAAAGGAAGAGAAGAGAATATGGAAAGGAAGAGAAAAGAATATGGAAAGGAAGAGAAGAGAATATGGAAAGGAAGAAAAGAGAATATGGAAAGGAAGAGAAGGGAAGGGAAAAGAGGAGGAGAGGAGAAGTGAATATGGAAAGGAAGAGAAGAGAATATGGAAAGGAAGAGAAGGGAAGGGAAAAGAGGAGGAGAGGAGAAGAGAATATGGAAAGGAAGAAAAGAGAATATGGAAAGGAAGAGAAGGAAAGGGAAAAGAGGAGGAGAGGAGAAGAGAATATGGAAAGGAAGAGAAGAGAATATGGAAAGGAAGAGAAGGGAAGGGAAAAGAGGAGGAGAGGAGAAGAGAATATGGAAAGGAAGAGAAGAGAATATGGAAAGGAAGAGAAGGGAAGGGAAAAGAGGAGGAGAGGAGTAGAGAATATGGAAAGGAAGAAAAGAGAATATGGAAAGGAAGAGAAGGGAAGGGAAAAGAGGAGGAGAGGAGAAGAGAATATGGAAAGGAAGAGAATATGGAAAGGAAGAGAAGAGAAGGGAAGGGAAAGAGGGAGGAGAGTAGAAGAGAATATGGAAAGGAAGGGAAGGGAAGAGAGGGGAGAGGAGAAAATATGGAAAGGAAGAGAAGAGA
>NW_028261388.1:4518160-4548160 GCF_051295495.1 Thamnophis sirtalis | reverse complement strand
ACCCGTTCTCTCTTCCTCATGAAGACTTTGGGGGAGAAAAAGAGATACTAAGAGATAGAAACAGCACACTTACCATATTTTTCGGGGTATAAGACGCACCGAGATTTTGAAGAAGTATTTTTTTTAAAAAAAAAGTTTTTGCACTCTGCAGATCTCCCAAACCCTCTGCATGCCTCATGTTTTGTGGAAAACGGGGCATGCAGAGAGTTTGAGAGATCTGCATTGTGCTCCTGGGAGTTAGGGGGGGGGCAAAAACGAGCAAAAAATGGCCCGTTTCTTTCCAGAAAAAGGGCATGCATTAGATTTAGATTTAGATTTATTTTATTTGTATGCCGCCCTTCTCCGGGAGGGACTCAGGGCAGCGAACAACTCAAGGGGGAAAGGAAAACGTAGAACACAATACAAGTAGTTAAAATAGCCAAGAATCACACAACCACACAGGTCGAGAAGGGAGGGGAACTCATCAACCCCAGGCCTACCGGCAAAGCCAAGTTTTGGCGGCTTTTCGGAAGGCCTGGAGAGAGGTGAGGGTCCGAATCTCCGCGGGGAGTTCGTTCCAGAGGGCCGGAGCTGCCACAGAGAAGGCCCTCCCCCGGGTAGTAGCCAGGTGGCATTGCCTGGTAGACGGCACCCGGAGGAGGCCGACCCTGTGTGATCTAATGGGTCTTTGGGAGGTAATTGGCAGCAGGCAGTCTCTCAAGTACGATAGCCTTTAGGACCTTGTAGAGGGCTCCTGGGGGTTGGGGGGACAAAAACGAGCAAAACATGGCCCGTTTCTTTCCAGAAAAAGGGCATGCATAGCCTTTAGGGGCTTTAGAGGGCTGCTGGGGGTTGGGGGGGGACAAAAACGAGAAAAAATGGCCCATTTTTTGCTCGTTTTTGCCCTTCCCAGCTCTCAGGAGCACTTTGCAGTCCTCCCAAACCCTCTGCACGTCCAATTTTGTGAAGGAGGTGAGGTTTTCAATGGCCAAAAATGCTGTATTCGGTGTATAAGACACACCCAGATTTTCACCCTTTTTTGGGGGGGGAAGGTGCGTCTTATACTCCAAAAAAATACAGTACCTTGCATCCGAAACGGGCCATGTGAAGACTCCTGGGAGGGGTGAGTCGTGGTGGGAGAGCCAGGGGTGGGATTTGGAGGTTCTCCAAACCAGCCATAATGTTAGCTACGGCTTCTCCCAAACCCGGGCGAACCCTTAGCAGCACACCCCTGCTTATGACCAGAGGTAGGCTGCAGCCAGTTCGGACAGGTTCAGGTGAATCTGGTGATGGTGACCTGCGGGTGCGCCCCCGCCCACCTGCCCCAGCTCTATGCCGTCCTATTTAGCCACATTTTCAAAGCCGTGTGCATGCGTGCAAGCCATGTGCCGCAAATAAAGCGAATGCGTGGAAGGCCGTGTGTATGTTTATGAAGTGAGCGTGCACACGGGGCGAATTAAGGTGGTAAACCCCCTGTGAAACACGCCTCTGGATAGAAGCTCTCCTTTTAAAGCCAGAAGAAAGGATTAAAAAAAAAAACACGACCCCGAATGAAGGCTCATAAAAAGGGAGTTTAAGAATGGGAAGAAACAAAAATTCAGGCGGCGAAATCTAACACTTTGTTCGTAGCAGAATCCCAATGCAAGCAGTTCTCCCTGAAGACCAATCCAGTATGACAGAGTTGGAAGGGAAGAGAAGAGAAGGGAGGGGAGAAGAGAAGAGAATATGGAAAGAAAGAAAAGAGACGAGAAGAGAAGAGTATATGGAAAGGAAGAGAAGAGAATAACAGAGTTGGAAGGGACCTTGGAGGGAAGGGAAAAGAGGAGGAGAAGAGAAGAGAATATGGAAAGGAAGAGAAGAGAATATGGAAAGGAAGAGAAGAGAATATGGAAAGGAAGAGAAGGGAAGGGAAGAGAGGGAGGAGAAGAGAAGAGAATATGGAAAGGAAGAGAAGGGAATATGGAAAGGAAGAGAAGGGAAGAGAAAAGAAGGGAGGGGAGAAGAGAATATGGAAAGAAAGAAAAGAGACGAGAAGAGAAGAGTATATGGAAAGGAAGAGAAGAGAATAACAGAGTTGGAAGGGACCTTGGAGGGAAGGGAAAAAGGAGAAGAGAAGAGAATATGGAAAGGAAGAGAAGAGAATATGGAAAGGAAGAGAAGGGAAGAGAAAAGAAGGGAGGGGAGAAGAGAATATGGAAAGAAAGAAAAGAGACGAGAAGAGAAGAGTATATGGAAAGGAAGAGAAGAGAATAACAGAGTTGGAAGGGACCTTGGAGGGAAAGGAAAAGAGGAGGAGAAGAGAAGAGAATATGGAAAGGAAGAGAAGAGAATATGGAAAGGAAGAGAAGAGAATATGGAAAGGAAAAGAAGGGAAGGGAAAAGAGGAGAAGAGAAGAGAATATGGAAAGGAAGAGAAGGGAAGAGAGGGAGGAGAGGAGAAAATATGGAAAGGAAGAGAAGGGAAGAGAAAAGAAGGGAGAGAAGAGAAGAGAATATGGAAAGAAAGAAAAGAGATGAGAAGAGTATATGGAAAGGAAGAGAAGAGACTAACAGAGTTGGAAGGGTACCTTGGAGGTCTTCTAGTCCAACCCCCTGCTCAAGCAGGAAACCCTAAACCATTTCAGACAAATGGCTCTCCGCCCTCTCCTTAAAAACCTCCACTGTGAATCCAGATCTAAATCTCTCCTGAATTTGGAAGCCAGCATGATTAATTAATCAACTGCTGCTTTGAATTATTCACATTTATAACGGCTGGTTTGAATTATTTATGTTTATAATGATTCCCCTAGCCTTTAAATTCATTACAGGCTGCCAACTCTCAAGTTTTCTCGACAAAGAAATTTCACCTCAGCCTGGGACAGCGTAAAACCATTGTTTCCCCAATCGTGGGAAACTTTAAGGTATGTGAATACAAGGAAGGTATGTTAACCTGGTTAAAGAAATATTATGGTCATTATTATCAATAATATTGCTGTGTTTCCCCCAAAAATAAGACAGGGTCCTATTTTCTTTTGACCCCCTAAATAAGCACTTGACCTTATTTTCGGGGAGGTCTCATTATTTTTGAGGTGCAGGAGGGGGCAAGCATGGTCACCATATGGCTGCTGCTATGTTGCAGTATTTTTGGGGAGGGCTTATTTTCAGGGAGGGCTTATTTTCAGGGAGGGCTTATTTTTGGGAGAGGGCTTATTTTCGGGGAGGGTTTATTTTCAGGGGAGGGCTTATTTTAGCGCATGCACTCAAAAGCCCGCTTGGGCTTATTATCGGGGAGGTCTTATTTTCAGGGAAATGGTATTATAATTGATATTAATGCAATGAAGAATGTTGTAGGATTATTATTTCCTAAAATGATTTGTACCCAGACAACACAATTGAAATCGAAGTTCAATTGAAATTGGAATTTTTGTGCGATAAAATAAAATAAAATAAAAACTTATCACAAACGAAAAAACAATGAAAAAGATGTGTGAGCTTCAACTCCTAGAATTCCTCAGCCTGCCATGCTGGAGAGTTGGCAGCTATGATAAATTTATAATTTACAATTTCTTCTTTCTGTACAAAGCAATTTCACCTCAGCCTTGGACAGCTTAAACCAGGGGTCTCCAACCTTGGCCACTTTAAGCCTGAAGGATTTCAACTCCCAGAATTCCTCAGCCAGCCAGCTGGCTGAGGAATTCTGGGAGTTGAAGTTCTCCGTGACCCGACAAATGCCCGCTCGACTAAAGCGCGCCAACGAAACCGCGGTGACAAAACCGCGACATCATCAACGCGCCCACAACAGCGCGCCGACAGAAGCACGATTTAAGTTAAGGTAAGGGTTAGGTTCAGGGTTAGGTTTAGGGTTAGGTTCAGGGTTAGGTTCAGGGTTAGGTTTAGGGTTAGGTTCAGGGTTAGGTTCAGGGCTAGGTTTAGGGTTAGGTTCAGGGTTAGGTTTAGGGTTAGGTTCAGGGTTAGGTTCAGGGTTAGGTTTAGGGTTAGGTTCAGGGTTAGGTTCAGGGCTAGGTTTAGGGTTAGGTTCAGGGTTAGGTTTAGGGTTAGGTTCAGGGTTAGGTTTAGGGTTAGGTTCAGGGTTAGGTTTAGGGTTAGGTTCAGGGTTAGGTTCAGGGTTAGGTTTAGGGTTAGGTTCAGGGTTAGGTTCAGGGCTAGGTTTAGGGTTAGGTTCAGGGTTAGGTTTAGGGTTAGGTTCAGGGTTAGGTTTAGGGTTAGGTTCAGGGTTAGATTTAGGGTTAAGTTCAGGGTTAGGTTTAGGGTTAGGTTTAGGGTTAGGTTCAGGGCTAGGTTTAGGGTTAGGTTTAGGGTTAGGTTTAGGGTTAGGTTCAGGGTTAGATTTAGGGCTAGGTTTAGGGTTAGGTTTAGGGCTAGGTTTAGGGCTAGGTTTAGGGTTAGGTTCAGGGTTAGGTTTAGGGTTAGGTTCAGGGTTAGGTTTAGGGTTAGGTTTAGGGTTAGGTTCAGGGTTAGGTTTAGGGTTAGGTTCAGGGTTAGGTTTAGGGCTAGGTTTAGGGTTAGGTTCAGGGTTAGGTTTAAGGTTAGGTTCAGGGTTAGGTTTAGGGTTAGGTTCAGGGTTAGATTTAGGGCTAGGTTTAGGGTTAGGTTCAGGGTTAGGTTTAGGGTTAGGTTTAGGGTTAGGTTTACAGCGTGCTTCTGTCGGCGCGTTGTTGTTGGCGCGCTTCTGCGCTCATTTGTCAGCGCGATTTAGAACTCGCGGTTTTGTCACCGCGGTTTCGTTGGGCGCGCTTTAGTCGAGCGTGCATTTGTCGGGGAACCGAAGTTCTCCAGGCTTAAAGTTGCCAAGGTTGGAGACCCCTAGTTTAAACCACTGTTTCTCAATGGTGGCCCCTTGAAGATGAGTGGACTTCAACTCCCAGAATTCTAGCTGGCTGGGGAGTTCTGGGAGTTGAAGTCCACTCACCTTAAAGTGGTCAAGGCTGAAAAACGCTGGCTTAAGTCATCCAAATCCCATTTTCTCAAATCATCCACAGTTTACTTTACCGATCGAGCAGGTACTTCAGATATTCAGAGCAATCCTGTTGGGCTCCGCGGGTGAACCAGGGAGGCCACGAAGCCAAAAAGAAGTTTTCGGGAGAAATCGCAGGCCTCTTAGGGAGGTATCCGAGAGGGGGAAAACAGAAAATTAAAAAACAACAACATTGAAAGTGTTTTGGTAGCTGCAGGCTGCCCTATTTTCATTAAAGGGGATTCTGGGATTGATTTTTTTTTCTTTTTTGCCTGCTCAATGTATACATTAGTTTATTTTTAATTTTGTAAGTTGGGGTAGTGGTTAAGGCGCCATCCTCGAAGCAAGGAGATGGTGAATTCTAGCGCCAACTTAGGCATGGAAGCCAGTTGGGTGACTTTGGGCTGATCACTTGGAGACTGTGAGTTCTAGTGCCACCTTAGGCATGAAAGCCAGCTGGGTGACTTTGGGCTGATCACTAGGAGACTGTGAGTTCTAGTGCCACCTTAGCCATGAAGGCTAGTTGGGTGACTAGCTAAATGCCAGGAGACTGTGAGTTCTAGTGCCACCTTAGGCATGAAAGCCAGCTGGGTGACTTTGGGCTGATCACTAGGAGACTGTGAGTTCTAGTGCCACCTTAGCCATGAAGGCTAGTTGGGTGACTAGCTAAATGCCAGGACACTGTGAGTTCTAGTGCCACCTTAGCCATGAAAGCTAGCTGGGTGACTTTTGGCTGACCACTAGGAGACTGTGAGTTCTAGTGCTGCCTTAGGCACAAAAACCAGCTGGGTGACTTTGGGCCAATCACCAGGAGATGGTGAGTTCTAGCCCCGCCTTAGGCATGAAAATTGACTGCGTGACTTTGGGCCAATCACCAGGAGAAAGTGAGTTCTAGTCCCGCCTTAGGCATGAAAATTGACTGCGTGACTTTGGGCCAATCACCAGGAGATGGTGAGTTCTAGCCCCGCCTTAAGCATGAAAATTGACTGCATGACTTTGGGCCAATCACCAGGAGACGGTGAGTTCTAGTCCCGCCTTAGGCATGAAAATTGACTGCGTGACTTCGGGCCAATCACCAGGAGACGGTGAGTTCTAGTCCCGCCTCAGGCATGAAAATTGACTGGGTGACTTCGGGCCAATCACCAGGAGATGGTGAGTTCTAGTCCTGCCTTAGGCATGAATATTGATTGAGTGACTTTGGGCCAATCACCAGGAGATGGTGAGTTCTAGTCCTGCCTTAGGCATGAAAATTGACTGGGTGACTTCGAACCAATCACCAGGAGATGGTGAGTTCTAGTCCCGCCTTAGGCATGAATATTGACTGCGTGACTTCGGGCCAATCACCAGGTGATGGTGAGTTCTAATCCCGCCTCAGGCATGAAAATTGACTGTGTGACTTTGGGCCAATCACCAGGAGATGGTGAGTTCTAGCCCCGCCTTAGGCATGAAAATTGACTGCGTTACTTTGGACCAATCACCAGGAGATGGTGAGTTCTAGTCCCGCCTTAGGCATGAAAATTGACTGGGTGACTTCGGGCCAATCACCAGGAGATGGTGAGTTCTAGTCCCGCCTTAGGCATGAAAATTGACTGGGTGACTTTGGGCCAATCACCAGGAGATGGTGAGTTCTAGTCCCGCCTTAGGCATGAAAATTGACTGGGTTTCTTTGGACCAATCACCAAGAGATAGTAAGTTCTAGTCCTGCCTTAGGCATGAATTTTGACTGAGTGACTTTGGACCAATCACCAGGAGATGGTGAGTTCTAGTCCCGCCTTAGGCATGAAAATTGACTGCGTGACTTCGGGCCAATCACCAGGTGATGGTGAGTTCTAATCCTGCCCCAGGCATGCTGACTGGGGAATTCTGGGACTTAAAGTTTGAGGAGCACATCTCAAATCCCTCTCGCATCATTAAAGTAAACATTGAGCTAACGATTCCCCCAAAAGGAAGACCCCATAATTAAGAAAACGTTCCATTAAGTACCTGGCTGTGCTCTAGAAAAGCAAAGAGCCATTGTAGTTTTGCCATCAGCGGCTGGGAGGTGTTCTCGGCTAAATTCAGCACCGTCCGTCTGAAACTGTAAAGGGGGGGGAAAAAATTCCCCTTAAACTTAAAAAGGGAAGAGTGTCACAAAATCCCAGCATCAGTTAATCCATTTACTGAAGCCCAGATCCGAGATGAATGCAACCTGTAGTAGCCACATAATCCTCCTTTCTTTAAAGATCCCTCAGAACTATGAAAATATAAATAATTGGTCAGCTATGGATAGAGCATTATATGACCCCCCCCCCTCCAGTGGTGGGTTTCAAAAAAAATTGGAACCTACTCTGTGGGTGTGGCCTCCTTTGTGGGAGTGGCTTGCCGGCCATGTGACCTGGTGGGAGTGGCTTGCCAGCCATGTTTTCTCTCTCTCTCTCTCTCTCTCTCTCTCTCTCTCTCTCTCTCTCTCTCTCTCTCTCTCCCTCCCTCCCTCTCCTTCCTTTTGTCTCTCTGTCCCTTTTTTCTTTTTTTCTTTCATCTCTCTCTCACTCTTTTTCTTTCTTTTTTCTTTTTTTTAATTTATTTCTTCCTTTCTTTCTCTTTCTCTCTCTCTCTCTGTGTCAGTCTGTCTGTCTGGATTTGGATTTGGATTTTATTCAATTTGTAGGCCGCCCTATTCTTCCTTTCTTTCTCTTTCTCTCTCTCTCTCTGTGTCAGTCTGTCTGTCTGGATTTGGATTTGGATTTTATTCAATTTGTAGGCTGCCCTATTCCCCGAAGGGACTCAGGGCGGCTGAACAAAAGCCAAGGGAGGGGAAATTACAAAAAATAAGACAAAGACAATCAGACAATACAAACAATTTAAAAGCACAACAGACACAGCAAATTTGAGTAGGGGGGGGAACTCAACCCCCAGGCTTGCTGGGACAGCCAGGTCTTCACGGCCGGCTGGAAGGCCTGAAGGGTGGAGAGGGTCCGAATCTCCACGGGGAGCTCGTTCCAAAGGGCTGGGGCAGTCTGTCTGTCTGTCTGTCTGTCTGTGGCAGTGGTGGGTTTCAAAAATTTTTGGAACCTGTTCTGTAGCAGTGGCCTGCTTTCTGGGTCCACTGGTGGAACCTCTTCTAACCGGTTCGGTAGATTTGACGAACCGGTTCTACCGAATAGGTGCGAACTGGTAGGAACCCACCTATGGACCCCCCCACAATCTTTGATCAGCCTCCGGGTGGCCTTAGCTAAAATACAAGCTGTAGTAAACAGAGGGGATTTTGCCCCAGAATAATTACACATAGTTCTTCTCTTGTGGCCCGCCAGCGGAGCTGGGGGCAGAATTTGACATTGAGGAGGTTGGGGAGGAAGATGGGCCAGTCCTGGAGTTTGGGGAAGGCTCTGATAAGGGCTCTGTGTCGGAGGCAGAGAGGGGGCCAGAGCCGTCTGACAGTTATCAGCTGCCTTCAGAGTCAGACATCAGTGAGGCAGAAGAACAGCTGGAGCCTGTTCCCAGTGTGCGCACGGGCAGAGAAGGCACAGCTAAGGAACAAGGGCCGACTTGGGAGTAAAAGACCCTCTCAAAGGGAATAAAGAGCATAGGCTTTCCAAGCAGAGGAAAGACCTGCGGGAGTTCAAGGCCAGGTGCCGGCGCCTGGAGCCTCAGTGGGCTGAGATGGTCAGCCAGTTCCAGGCCATGATGCAGTCCCACTGGAATGAGGCCCTCCAGCTCTTCCCCACCAGCGGGTCTTCCCTCCAGCCTTCGCCCAAAGCCCCCCACCAGGAGGCGGAAGCAGACCCCAAGTCGGAATTTCTGCCCCCCTCCGACCCGTCCAAAAAGACCCCAAAGGGGGGGACTCTCTGCACCAACACAGGCGTTCATTGATCTGTCCCAGGGGCCGTAATTTGAGGACCCCTGATTTAGTGCAATGTAAAAAAAATGCAAATATCTTTTGTCTGACCACCAAAGTTTTCTGGCGGACCCCCAGTTGGTGACCGCAGGTTTAGACAGATGAGAGAGAGAGAGAGAGAGAGAGAGAGAGAGAGAGAGAGAGAGAGAGAGAGAGAGAGAGAGAGAGAGAGAGAGACGGAGAGACCACGTCCGTAAAACCCCTAAATAGAACCACAGGAAGCAGAGAGGCAGGACCAGGAGGGGGGGTGGGCTGCCTACTCTGAGGCCATGAAGAGAGCTTGCAGGATGCTATTCATGTAGCAGGTATTCCCCAGGTTAATTAACCCGATCTTTCCGGTTTCCGATTTGGAGGCCAAGCGAGGATAGAGGTTGGCCAACTCGTTTTTCTGGGAGGTCCAAGCATTCTGACCCAGCAGGTGCTTAATGCGGTCTTCGTTAGGGATTGGAAGCGCCTTCCGAGAAGAGAATCGGAGAGAAAGAGAGGGGGGAGGAGAGGGTGGGGGGGAGGAAGGGAGAAAGAGGGAAAGACAGAGGATGGGGAAAAGAAGGATGGGGGAGAAGATGGGGAGAGAGAGAAAGGGAGAGGTCAGAGAAAGAAGGAGAGAGGGTTGGGAAGGAGGGAGGGAGAGGAAAGGAGAGAGAAGGAATGAGAGAAACAGGGAGAGGGGGAGAGAAAAGGGAGGGGATATGGGGAGAGAGAGAGTAAGGGAAAGAGGGGGAGAGGGAGATGTGGAAAAGATGAGAGAGAGAGAAAGGGAGAAGGACAGAGAAATAAGAAAGGGGAGAGGGGGTGGGAGAGGTGTAGGCAGAGGGTGGGGGAAAGGGAGAGAGAGAGAGGGAAAGGCAGAGGATGGGGAAAAGAGGGAGAGGGGGAGAAGATGGGGAGAGAAAGGGAGAGGGACAGAGAAAGAAGGAGAGAGGGTGGAGAGGGAAGGAGGGAGGGAGGAAAGGAGAGAAGGAATGGGAGAAACAGGGAGAGAGAAAAGGGAAAGGATGTGGGGGGAGAGAGAGAGGGAGAGAGTAAAGGAAAGAGGGGGAGAGGGAAATGGGGAAAAGATGAGGAGAGAGAGAAAGGGAGAGGGACAGAGAAAGAAGAAAGGGGAGAGGGGGAGGGTGGGAGAGGGCGACGGGGTGGGAGAGGGAGGGAGAGGGATAGGCAGAGGGTGGGGGGAAAGAGAGAGGAAGAGAGAAAAAGGGAAAGGCAGAGGATGGGGAAAAGGGAGTGGGGGAGAAGATGGGGAGAGAGAGAAAGGGAGAGGAGAGAGAAGGAGTGGGAGAAACAGGGAGAGGGAGAGAGAAAAGGGAGAGGATGTGGGGAGAGGGATAGAGAAAGAAGAGAGAGGAAGAGGGGGTGGGAGAGGGAGGGAGAGGGGTAGGGGTAGGCAGAGGGAGGGGAGAAAGAGGGAGAAAAGGAGAGAGAGAGAGAAAGAGGGAGAGAATTAGCAGACCATCACTCCCTATGGACATTTCTTCGAAGGGATCTTCACATGGGTATTATGTTGACAAACATTTTAAACCTGTGTTGGCTATCAGCTAGTTCAGACAAGAAGCATAACCACAAACACTGGGGACCCAGTCTGGTCTAGTGGTGAAGGCACCCAGGCTAGAAACCAGGAGATGGTGAGTTCTAGTCCCACTTTAGGCCTGAAAGCCGGCTGGGTGACTTTGGGCCAAACACCAGGAGACGGTGAGTTTTACTACCGCCTTAGGCAGGAGAGCCATCTAAGTGAGTTTAGGCATTTTCCTTCCGCCCAAGTAGCCTACCTCACAGGCTTGTTGTTGCGGGCAAAAGAAGAGGAGGAAGGAGTATTAGATATGCTCACCGCCTTGAGTTATTTGTAAAAAATAAAAGGCGGGATGCAAATAAATAAATACAATTTTAAAATAACCATCTTCACAAACCTATCCCAAGTCCAAGAAATTGGCTCTGATTCTAATCCGGGCCAACTTTTTTCTAAAATTTAAGACTTCATTGCTAACGGCGAAAATTTCAATTCTCCATGTTTTACCGTGTTTCCCCCCCAAATAAGACAGGACCTTATTTTATTTTGACCCCCAAAATAAGCACCTGCCCATATTTTCGGGGAGGTCTTATTATTTTTAAGGTGCAGGACGCGGAGAGCGTGGTCACCTCAAGGCTGCTGCTGTATTGCAATATTTTCGGGGGGGGGGGTTATTTTAGTGCATGCGCTCAACAGCCCGATTGGGCTTATTATCCGGGGAGGTTTTATTTTAGGGTATTTAAGAGCCGAGGTGGCGCAGTGGTTAAATGCAGCACTGCAGGCTACTTCAGCTGACTGCAGTTCTGCAGTTCGGCTGTTCAAATCTCACCGGCTCAGGGTTGACTCAGCCTTCCATCCTTCCGAGGTGGGTAAAATGAGGACCCGGATTGTTGTTGGGGGCAATATGCTGACTCTGTAAACCGCTTAGAGAGGGCTGAAAGCCCTATGAAGCGGTATATAAGCCTAACTGCTATTTATTCTCTCGAACAGTGGCACCCGAAATGCAAAAAAAAATATGTTAAAAAGGGACCAGACTTACTTTTATCGCTTCCACCAGAGGCTCGTAGAGATCGGGGAATCCGGAGAAACAGAAGAACATGCAGTAGATCAGTTCGGACAGCTGATTCAAACAGTGTGACGCCGAATTGGAGTTCTCCTTCTGGAGGGCAGCGATCACTCTGGGAATATGAGGCAGGAGCTGTTAAAGAGAGGGAATAAAGCATCGGGGAGGCCATTGAAGGATGGAATTTGCATCCGAGGAAAAACGTGAGCCTGAAAAAACAAATATAGGATCCGAGGCTGTTTAATGCAATAAATATCGTTTATCTGATCTGGGTCGGTCAACGGGACCAGAGATTTGGTCTTCCCAATTCCTGGACTCTCGTGCTGGAGCCAGTGGTTAGGATTCAAATAATTTAACAACCGGTTCTCTGCCCTAATGACCAGCTGGGTAGGCGTGGCTCGGTGGTCATGTGACTGCGTGGGCGGGTCTAAGTCAACATCACTCACGTCGATGGGCGCTTCGACTTAGCAATGTAAGTTACCATGTAATAAGGGTTAACCGGAGAGGCAGTTTCTATAAGCAGGGCAATAAAGATTGTCGGACGAGCAGGTACAAAAACAGCCAGGGAAGTGATTGATCCCTGAGGATGGGCTCTAGCCAGGGATGGGATTCAGATGGTTCGGACAAGTTCGGCCGAACCGAGTGCTAATTTTGCATCCAGTTCACCGGTTGTTGCAAGGACCCGCTGTCCCCGCCCACCTCGCCCCTCCCATCCCAGGAGTCTCCACGCGGCCTGTTCATCATGCCAGTTAAGTAATGGGCCCGTGTAGAGGCTCCGGAAGAGCAAAATATGGGCCTGCCGGAAGTTCCGGAAGTCTGGAAACAGGTCTGTTTCCGGCTTCCGCAGGGCCTCTGGAGCCCAGGGGAAGCTGTCTTCGCCCTCCCAGAGGCTCGAGGAAACCTCCAGAGCTTGGGGAGGGTGAAAAACGGTTTCCGAAGGGCCTCCAGAGCCTGGGGGAGGCCGTTTTTGCCCTCCTGGAGGCTTGAGGAAAACCAAAGATAAGACGTCTTTCTAATTCCTGAAGGATGGGCTCCAGCCAGTGGTGGGATTCAGCCGGTTCGCACCTATTCGAGAGAACCGGTTGTTAACTTTCTAAGCAGTTTGGAGAACCGGTTATTAGAAGAAATCTCCTTTTGTTTTTTCCCCCCACTTTACAGGGCTAATCCTGTAAGGAAGGCAGGAAGGAAACATTCTGGTGTTGTTTCTAGCCTAATCTTTATTGCCCTGCTTTCAGAAACCGCCTCTCCTGTTAACCCTGATTACATTGTCACAGCTAAGGCAAAGCACCCATCGACGTGAGTGATGTTGAGTTGGCCACACCCACCCAGTCACATGACCACCGAGCCCTGCCTACCCAGCTGGTCATTAGGGCAGAGAACCGGTTGTTAAATTATTTGAATTCCACCACTGGCTTTAGCACGAGAGTCCAGGAATTGGGAAGACAAAACTTCTGATCCACCCAGCAACTGGGCAGAGAATTGGTTGCTAAAATTTTTCAATCCCACCCCAGGCTCTAGCTTAAGTCCGATAGTTTGGAAGACAAAACCTCTGGTCCTGGTGACCGACCCAGATTGGATCCTGCAACATTATACAACACAATAGCAGAGTTGGAAGGGACCTTGGAGGTCTTCTAGTCCAACCCCCTGCCTAGGCAGGAAATCCTACACCGTTTCAGACAAGTGGCTATCCCACATCTTCTTAAAGACTTGCAGTGTTGGGGCATTCACAACTTCTGGAGGCAAGTTGTTTCCACTAATTAATTGTTCTAACTGTCAGGGAATTTCTCCTTAACTCTAAGTTGCTTCCTCTCCTTGATTAGTTTCCACCCATTGCTTCTTGTTCTGCCTTCAGGTGCCTTGGAAAATTATCTTGGGACAGCCATATTCGCCTTCATTTGCAATAAATATCCTTATGCGTTCGCCAACAGTTGGAGGCTCAAAACAGTAGGGGATTAATCGGAACAGGGATTTACCAGGTGAAATGCTTCGTGAGAGTGCTGGAAACTCAGCAACATGTATCGCAGAATGGAGAGAGCCCCCTCTCTCAGAATAGGGTAGAGTAGCTTGGAAAAAACCTACAGGAACACAGCAAAAATAAAGATTATGGGCAGAGAGAAGGAGAAAAGAAAGGAGGGAAGGAAGGAGGGAAGGAGAGAAGGAGGGAGGGAAGGAAGGGGAGTAGGAGAGAAGAAACGAGGGAAGGAAAGAGGGAGGGAGGGAAGAAGAAGTAGGACCGTTGTAAGATAAGATGGATCTTCAAGTATATTGTCAACAGTAGGGAAAAATTGTTATAAATACATATTATTAATAACAGTTATGAGATAATATAATTGTGAATGTATATATGAAATTGATAAAATAAAAAATAAATTATCAAAAAAAAATAAAGATTAAGGGCAGTCGATTAGCAGAATCAGGATAAAGACAATTCCTACAGCCCTTTTTCTATAGCCCGGTAAAAGATGCTTAGAAAGACTTGGACTGGGTGTCTGGAGAATATAAATCACCAGGGGACGGTGAGTTCTAGTCCTGCCTTTGCCATGAAAGCCAGCTGGGGGATTTTGGACCAATCCCCAGGAGATGGTGAATTCTAGTTCCACCATAAGCAGGAAAAACCAACTCAGTGATTTTAGGCCCACCACATGGAGACTGTGAATTCTAGTTCTACCTTAGGCATGAGAGCTAGCTGGGTGACTTTGGGCCAATCGCCAGGAGATGGTGAGTTCTAGTCCTGCCTCTGCCATGAAAGCCAGCTGGGGGATTTGGGACCAATGACCAGGAGATGGTGAATTCTAGTTCCACCATAAGCAGGAAAAACCAACTCAAGTGATTTTAGGCCCACCACATGGAGACTGTGAATTCTAGTTCTACCTTAGGCATGAGAGCTAGCTGGGTGACTTTGGGCCAATCGCCAGGGGATGGTGAGTTCTAGTCCTGCCTCTGCCATGAAAGCCAGCTGGGGGATTTTGGACCAATGACCAGGAGATGGTGAATTCTAGTTCCACCATAAGCAGGAAAAACCAACTCAGTGATTTTAGGCCCACCACATGGAGACTGTGAATTCTAGTTCTAACTTAGACATGAGAGCTAGCTGGGTGACTTTGGGCCAATCGCCAGGGGATGGTGAGTTCTAGTCCTGCCTCTGCCATGAAAGCCAGCTGGGGGATTTGGGACCAATCACCAGGAGATGGTGAATTCTAGCTCCACCAAAGGCAGGAAACCCTAATTCTTGAGCCAGTCCCTTTCTCTCTCTCAACCCAACTCACCTCACAGGCTTGTTGTTGTTGTGGGGGAAAAGAGAAGAGGGAGGAGTATTAGGTTCACTACCTTGAGTTATTGATAAAAATGATAAAAGGCAGGATACAGCTATGTACCGTCTTTCCCCGAAAATAAAACCCTGCCTTTTTTTCCCTTGCCACCCAAAAAAAGCAGTTCTGAAGTCTGAGGAAGGCTCGGATGAGGGCTCTGCGTCGGAGGCAGAGAGGGGGCCAGGGCTGTCCGACAGTTATCAGCTGCCCTCAGAGTCAGACATCAGTGGGGCAGACGAACAGCTGGAGCCTGTTCCCAGTGTGCGCATGTGCAGAGGTGCCAGATGAAGGGAACAGTTAAGGAACAAGGGCTGACTCAGGACTAAAGGCACAGGTGGACAGTGAATGGCCCCTCCTATAGGGAATAAAAGAGGAACGAAAGGGGAGTGGAGTTTGCAGGCGTTCAATTCATGAAGGTGAAGATCTGTTCCTGACTCCTTGCCAAGTAACTGGTGCTACAGCGTGGCGTTTAGAAGATATCGGCCTGGCAGCTCTCCAAGCCTGATAAAGGTCTGTGGTTGTGAAATCTCATGAAAGACTGTTAGCAATAGCAATAGCAGACTTATATACCGCTTCATAGGGCTTTCAGCCCTCTTTAAGCGGTTTACAGAGTCGGCATATCGCCCCCAACAACAATCCGGGTCCTCATTTTACCCACCTCGGAAGGATGGAAGGCTGAGTCAACCCTGAGCCGGTGAGATTTGAACAGCCGAACTGCAGAACTGCAGTCAGCTGAAGTAGCCTGCAGTGCTGCATTTAACCACTGCACCACCTCGGCCCTCGGCCGGGACTTTGCTGGAGAGGAATTTCCTTTAACCTAAATAAAAGGGGTTTTATGGGGACGAGGAGTCGGCTTCATGATCTTGGGAAGCCTCGGTCACAACACAGCCAGGACAGTGGCGTAAGGTTATTTTCTGCAAGCAGATCCCACATGAAGGAGCAAACCAACCCGTTCAATTTTGGAAAGCGTGACTTCCATCAAGATGCTGAATTTCTTCACCGCCGCCTTTGGAAAGCGTGACTTCCATCAAGATGCTGAATTTCTTCACCGCCGCCAGATTCTTCAGCAAGGCTATGATCCATTTGTCCAAGCTGTTCCCCAGGGGCCACGAGACCCATTCGATCATCCTGGAGCGAGAAAGACGGAGAGATAGAGAGCCTGGGATTAGAGGGATGAGTGCAGGCAGAGTCAGAAATGGTTCTCCAAGATCGTGGAGAACAGTGAGAAGTGAGAAGACTTCCTATATA
Organism: Thamnophis sirtalis; assembly: GCF_051295495.1. NCBI lineage: Eukaryota > Metazoa > Chordata > Lepidosauria > Squamata > Natricidae > Thamnophis > Thamnophis sirtalis. The sequence continues at coordinate 4,532,230 of NW_028261388.1, read as the reverse complement.
ACTGTTATGTGATCTGGAAGAGGAGGAGGAAGAGATCAAGAGGAGGAAGAGGATGAGGAGGGGGAAGGAAGGAGGAAGAGGAAAAAAGGAGCAGGAGGAGGAAGAATAGAAGAGGAGGAGGAGGGAAGGGAAGGGAGGAGGGGAGGAGGAAGAAGAGGAGGGAAGAGGTGAGGGAGAAGAAAAAGAAGAGGAGGAGGAAGCAGAGGAGGAAAGGAAGAAAGGAGGAGGAGGAAGGGAGACAGAATATAAGGAAAAGAAGGAGGAGGAGAGAAGGAGAGTAGGAAGAAGTGGAGGAAGAGAAGGAGTGGAAGGAAGGAGAAAAAGGAGATGGAGGAAGGGAGAAGGGGGGAGAAGAAGAAAGGAGGAGGAAGAGGAGGGAAGAGGAGTAGGAGGAGGAAGAGGGGGAGGAAGATAAGGAAAAGGAGGGGAGAAGGACAGTAGGAAGAATTGGAAGAAGAGAAGGAGTAGAAGGGAGAAAAAAGAGGTGGAGGAGGGGAGGAGAAGAAAAAGAGGAAGGAGGAAGAGGAGGAGGAAGAGAAAGAAGGGAAGGGAGGAGGAGGAAAGGAGGAGGAGGAAGGGAGGAGGAAGATAAGGAAAAGAAGGAGGAAGAGGAGAAGAAAGAGGAGGAGAAGGAGGAATGGAAGAGGAAGATAAGGAAAAGGAGGAGGAGGAGGAGGGGGAGAAGAAAAAGAAGGAAAAGGAAGAGGACGGAAGAAGAGAAGGAGGAAGAGGACGAGGAAGAGGAGAAGAAAGGGAAGGGAGGGGCAGGAAGGGAGGAGGAAGATAAGGAGGAGGAGGAGGGGAGGATAGTAGGAAGAAGTGGAGGAAGAGAAGTAGAAGGAAGGAGAAAAAAGGAGAGGGAGGAAGAGAGAAAGGAGAGAAGAAGAAAAAGGAGGAAGAGAAGATTTTAAAAAACCAGCACTTTTCCATTAAGGATAGGAAGAAAAAGTTAAAGGATGCTTGTTTCAGGAATAAACTGTCTGAATTTGAGTATTTCTGCTTGGCACCATAGAAAAAGTGTAATACAACGGACTTTATTCATGTGACCAAAATGTAACTATATTTTGAAAATCAAAATGTAAATATATTTTGAAAATCTCCATCTATTTTGGAAGACACCCCCCCCCCAACAGGCATCTAACCCCACAAAATGGATAAACAAACCTCTCGCCCATCCCATTTTTTTAGCACGGGAGGTGGGAGGGATCTTATAGTAAAAAAAAACCAAAATTCCCCACGGCTGAGAATCTCATAGACTCATAGGATCATAGCGATGGAAGGGACCTTGGAGGTCTTCTAGTCCAACCCCTGCTCAAGCGGGAGACAAATGGTTCTCCTAAGGTTTCCTGCCTGAGCATGGGGTTGGACTAGAAGACCTCCAAAGTCCCTTCCAACTCTGATATTCTATTATTCTGAGTCTGAAAGCTTGGGAAACGAAACTTCTGGTCCCGGTGACTGACTCACTAGTGACTTTCTATTTTTTCTTACCTTCCAATCGCAGTCAACATCTGAAGGTCGGTGATGCTGTCATCATTGGTAAGGTTTCTTAGGATGCCATCCATCAACTCTAGAGGAACATACTGGACCACACTGGCTAAGGCAATAGAGGGATCGTGATCGTCTGCAGAAAAAAATTTTTTAGCGGGAGCAGCAAACCATTTTAACATCTATAAACTGTGCAAAAGAGAAAATTGCTTGTTATTCTATATAATAGATTAAGGGAATCGCAATGAATATTGAACAGCGAGGATTACCATTTACAATTGGTAAATTGTAAGGATTACCATTTACAATTGACAATTAAGGGTAATCTAATCCAAGATATGGAAAAATGGAGAGGGAACATGAAATATATTTACAATGGGAAATTATTGAGATTTAAAGACAGAATCACAAATTGGGGGCGTGTAAGGATGTATAATTATATAAAGATAATGATGAGAATAGCTGGGAATTGTAACCAGGTCTATATTAGGCTTGGAATGTGTGTGTTAAAAGCACAATGACTATATATGTATACTTTCTTGTTCTATTTTTTTTTAAAAAAGGAGGAGAATACATGTCCAAATTAAATATGTATATTGAAAAAGAATTATAAATACCATCAACACAAAATGGAGCTTGCTCAGAGGTTGAAATACACCAAGTAAATGAGATGAAGAGTGGGAAGTAGAGGAGAGAGGTAAGGGAAGAAGCAAGGGATCGGAGAGAGGGCAGGGGGAGGGAATAGGAGGAGAGAAAGGAGGAGTGGAAAGGGGAGAGTGGAGAAAGAGAGGGGAAGGGGAAGTAGAGAAGAGAAGGATGACAGAGGGAAAAAAGGAGGTAGGGAGGAGGAGGAGAGAGGGAGAAGAAAGTGATGGATAAGGTACAAATATGGTGTATGGAGAGCAGAAGAGCCAATAATTGTTGGCTATGTATATATGTGATTATATGTTATGAAAATGAAAAAAATAAAAACTTTATTTAAAAAAAGAGAGAGAGACTCGACCAGGCTAACAGAGAACAAAAAAGACTCCAGTATCTCTCCACTAGCAATTGGCACCCAGATCAGTATAGATTAACTCCAAGGTTAATTTCAGACCAACAATCAAGTAAGCAAAATATACCCCAATCAAGAAACAGCCAAAGAGCCATCAGTAAACAGCCTAAGGAAAGAATCTCTGAAGACCACCCACCCCACAGCCACACTGACAGGCCAGACACCAGAATATATACACTGACAGCAAACAGCACTCCTTAGTAGCACTGATGATGTTACCTAGTTGGGTCATGAAATGTCTGCAAGAAAACAAGCAAGCTCAGAGACCACCAAGGACTTCACAGTTGTTGTTGTCATCCTCCTCCTCCTCTTCCTCCTCCTCCTCCTCCCTTTCTCCTTATCCACAAACATCATCTCTTTCTAGACTGATGATGTCACCTACATTGGTCATGAAATGTTCGCAAGAAGACAAGCAAGCTCACAGAACACCAAGGAGCCCATAGTCATTGTCCTCCTCCTCCTCCTCCTCCTCCTCCTCCTCCTCCTCCTCCTCCTCCTCCCCCCTTTCTCCTTGTCCACAAACATCATCTCTTTCTAGACTGATGATGTTACCTACATTGGTCATGAAACATTCGCAAGAAGATAAGCAAGCTCACAGAACACCAAGGAGCCCATAGTCATTCTCCTCCTCCTCCTCCTCCTCCTCCTCCTCCTCCTCCTCCTCCTCCTCCTCCTCCTCCCCTCCCCCCCCTTTCTCCTTGTCCACAAACATCATCTCTTTCTAGACTGATGATGTTACCTACATTGGTCATGAAACGTTCGCAAGAAGACAGTCAAGCTCACAGAACACCAAGGAGCCCATAGTCATTGTTCTCCTCCTCCTCCTCCTCCTCCTCCTCCTCCTCCTCCTCCTCCTCCTCCTCCTCCTCCTCCTCCTCCTCCTCCTCCTCCTCCCTTTCTCCTTATCCACAAACATCATCTCTTTCTGGACTGATGATGTTACCTACATTGGTCATGAAACGTTCGCAAGAAGACAGTCAAGCTCACAGAACACCAAGGAGCCCATAGTCATTGTTCTCCTCCTCCTCCTCCTCCTCCTCCTCCTCCTCCTCCTCCTCCTCCTCCTCCTCTTCCCTTTCTCCTTGTCCACAAACATCATCTCTTTCTAGACTGATGATGTTACCTACATTGGTCATGAAACGTTCGCAAGAAGACAGTCAAGCTCACAGAACACCAAGGAGCCCATAGTCATTGTTCTCCTCCTCCTCCTCCTCCTCCTCCTCCTCCTCCTCCTCCTCCTCCTCCTCCTCCTCCTCCTCCTCCCTTTCTCCTTATCCACAAACATCATCTCTTTCTAGACTGATGATGTTACCTACATTGGTCATGAAACGTTCGCAAGAAGACAGTCAAGCTCACAGAACACCAAGGAGCCCATAGTCATTGTTCTCCTCCTCCTTCTTCTGCTCCTCCTCCTCCTCCTCCTCCTCCTCCTCCTCCTCCTCCTCCTCCTTCTGCCCCTCCTTGTGACAAAACCCACTCACTTCTACTACTTATTCTATTACCTAGTTAGATAATAAAACAACTGCAAGAAAACAACCAAGCTCAGACATTACCAAGAACCCACAGTGGGGAAAAAATGGTCATAGGAGCAAACCGGAAGTCTATTCCTGAACTTTCGGTTAGGCTGTACGGCCGGTTTTTCGCCCTTCAAGGCTTCAAGGATGAAAAACGGCCTCATAAGAAGGCCAAACTCAGCTGGCCATCACACACATGCGCGCTGGCCAGCTGATAGGGCAGCGCCTCGCGTGCCCTAGCAAATGGCCCCAGGCGCCACCTGTGGCACGCGTGCCAATAGGTTCACCATCCCGGGGCTATACGGTGTGTATATGTACCATGGCAATAAGGTATCCTATCCAAAGACAGACAACCCATCCCTACCGATGGTTGAAATGATGGCGAAGAGCTCCTTCAGGGAGGGAAGGATGGAGGCCACCTGAGTCTTCCAGATCTTCTGCAGCAAAAGGCTGACTTGGATCACCTGGTCCAAGAACTCCATGATGGCCTCTTCCCTGCCTGAGGTGGTGTGGAACTGCCCGACGCATCGGACAAGCTGTTGGCAGAAAAGGACCTGGCGTTTGCCGGTGGGGACGCAGAGAGGGTACTGGATTAAGAGCTTGCTGATCTTCACACATTGCTTCAGGCCCGGCCGCTCGCAGATCTTCCGCAGGACTTCGGTCCTCAGTAGGCTGAAGACGTCGTTGGCCGACGGGCCGTCCATCACGAAGGGCAGTCCAAGGTGTATGTAGTCAAAGACGTAGAGACTCCTCTTCCCCAGAGGTCCATAGCCTTCCTGGAGAAGACTTAAGAGGAACTGGGCATTGAAGAATTCCTCGAAGGCCTCTTGGTGGTAAAGCCCACAGACTTCCAGGATCTCCTTGCCAACGGACCTCTTGAATTTGGTGTCGCCCAAGAGGAAGAGCTTGGTGGAAAGCTCCAGCATTGACCAACACTGTTCGATGTCCATGGTCCTCTTCAGAGCCTCGATGATGCGCCTCACCAGGCCTTGCTTCATGTGATCGGGGTAGGAAGAGGCCAGGATCGCTTCCAGGATTTTATCCATCTTGGCTTCTTGGAAGTCCTCAAAGAAGATCAGGCATCTTCAGGCCACTAGGAACCCCTTCCTCCCTGGAATGGAGACGTTGGGTTACATACCATAATTATAATGACGGTAAAGGTTCCCTTCGAACATACCGCATTTTTTTTTTTTTACTATAAGATGCACTTTTTTGTCTCCCAAAAGGAGGTGGAAATGTCTGTGCGTCTTATAAACCGAATATTGCAGAAGGCTTGCCCACCTGTCGGCCATTTCGTGCCCTTCACATACTCCTTTTTCAGGCCTTTTTCGGCCCGTTTTGGAAGTTTTTTTTTTAACCTGTTTTGAGGCTTTTTGGAGAGCCATTTTTGAGGCTTTTCTTGGCCCATTTTTGGGGCTTTTTTCAGCCAGTTTTTCAAAGAAAAAATGGGCTAAAAAAAACCCTCAAAAACTGGCTGAAAAAAGCCTCAAAACTAGGCCAAGGAAAGCCAAAATGGGCCAATAGCCAGTTACAGGAACTGGGCATGGCTGGTCTAGGGAAGATGAGGACCAGGGGAGACAGGAGAGCAGCCTTCCAATATTTGAGGGGCTGCCACAGAGAGGAGGGGGTGTCAAGCTATTTTCCAAAGCACCCAAAAGCCAAGCAAGGAATAATGGATGGAAACTGACCAAGGAGAGATTCAACCTGGAAATAAGGAGAAATTTTCTGACAGAGAGAACCATCAACCAAAGGAACAGAAATTGCCTTTGGAAGTTGTGGGAGCTTCATCCCTGGAGGCTTTCAAGAAGAGACTGGACTGCCATCTGTCAGAAATGGTATCAGGTCTCCTGCTTGGGCAGGGGGTTGGACTAGATGACCTACAAGGTCCCTTCCAACTCTGTTAATCTATATTCAATAGAATAATAGTTGCCTTCGGAAGTTGTGGGAGCTTCCTCCCTGGAGGCTTTCAAGAAGAGATTGGACTGCCATGTGTCAGAAATGGTGCTTGGGGGGGGGAGGGGGCTGGGGTTGGACTAGATGACCTATAAGGTTCCTTCCAACTCTTGTTAATCAGTTAAATTTAGTACCGCTGCAGAGAAAAGCCACCTAGAACTAAGGAGAAATTTCCAGACAGCGAGAACAATTAACCAGTGGAACAGCTTGCCACCAGAAGTTGTGGGTGTTCCAACCCTGGAGGTTTTTAAGAAGAGATTGGACAGCCACTTGTCAAAAATGTCTATAGGGTCTCCTGTTTGATCAGAGGGTTGGACTAGAAGACCTCCAGGGTCCCTTCCAACTCTGTTATTCTGTTATTCTGAGGTATTTTTGGAAGTCGTTCCCACACATTTTCATTCATTCATTCATTCATTCATTCATTCATTCATTTATTTGACTTATATACCGCTTCATAGGGCTTTCAGCCCTCTCTAAGCGGTTTACAGATTTTTAGCAAATTGAGTCAGCATATCGCCCCCCCACAGTCTGGGTCCTCATTTCACCCACCTCGGAAGGATGGAAGGCTGAGTCAACCTTTGAGCCGGTGAGATTAGAACCGCTGAACTGCAGATCACAGTCAGCTGAAGTGGCCTGCAGTACTGCACCCCTAACCACTGCACCACCTGGGCTCAGTGCTTTTGAAGCATATCATCTTCTGTTTTTCCATGCATAAACCAGGGACTCACCTGTAGCTGATTACAATCCAGTCAAAAGCAAAATATTTCCAAATGGAGATACATTTTCTCTCTCTCTTTCGCTTAGATATTCTGTGTTTTCTCTGGGAACAGGCAATATTTTTTTTCCCCTGCGTCTCCTTTCACCTCCTTGAAGGCTTGGGGCCCGGGCCATAAAAATAGCAGCAACGAGGAAAAGAAGATTCCGCTGACCTCAATTATCTTTCATTCCTGTTCTATCAACCCCCAAAATTGCATCACTGTCTTTTTCCACAGTCCAACGGACATCATCACTCACGAAGGAATTCAAGACCTCGAGAACTTTCTGAGGCTCTTGCAATATCTGAACCAAATACGGAAAAGTCAGTCTGTATAATATTCGAGTTTATGATTCTTGGTTTTCTTAACTAGGGGAAAATCCCCTGCTTGCCTTACGACACCCAAATCTGCCTTTTAGTCAATCCTTCCTGGAAGAAAACCAGAACATAAAGCAATAATGTTGGAAGGGACCTTGGAGGTCTTCTAGCCTGACCCCCTGCACTAGCAGGAAACTCTCTAGCATTCCAGATAAAAGGGTTGTCCAATCTCTTCTTTAAAACCTCCAGGCATTGTGGCCCGCCAACAGCCAGAGGAGATGGCAACAGATTCGGACAGTGAGGAGGTTGGGGAGGAAGATGGGCCAGTCCTGGAGTCTGGGGAAGGCTCTGATGAGGGCTCTGTGTCGGAGGCAGAGAGGGGGCCAGAGCCGTATGTCAGATGAATGGCGCTCTCAGAGGAAATCAAAGAGAAGCGTCAGGGGAGTGGAGTTTGCAGGAGACAATTAGTTCAATAATAGTAATTGTGAGAGGGATCTTGGAGTCCTAGTGGACAACCATTTAAATAGGAACCAGCCGTGTGCAGCAGCTGCCAAAAAAGCCAACACAGTTCTAGGCTGCATCAACAGAGGGATAGAATCAAGATCACGTGAAGGGTTAATACCACTTTATAAGGCCTTGGTAAGGCCACACTTGGAATACTGCATTCAGTTTTGGTCGCCATGATGTAGAAAAGATGTGGAGACTCTAGAAAGAGTGCAGAGAAGAGCAACAAAGAGGATTAGGGGACTGGAGGCTAAAACATGTGAGGAATGGTTGCAGGAACTGGGAATGTCTAGTTTAATGAAAAGAAGGACTAGGGGAGAGATGATAACAGTGTCCCAATATCTCAGGGGTTGCCACAAAGAAGAGGGAGTCAAACTATTCTCCAAGGCACCTGAGACAAGAAGCAATGGGTGGAAACTAATCAAGGAGAGAAGCAATTTAGAACTGAGGAGAAATTTCCTGACAGTGAGAACAATTAATCAGTGGAACAGAACTTGCCTCCAGAGGTTGTGAATGCCCCAAAACTGGAAGTCTTTAAGAAGATGTTGGATAGCCATTTGTCTGGAACGGTATAGGGTTTCCTGCCTAGGCAGGGGGTTGGACTAGAAGACCTCCAAGATCCCTTCCAACTCTGCTATTGTATTGTATTGTAGTTCACTTAATTGGTTCGTGACTCTCCGAGACTCCTTGCCAAGTTTTCCAGATCTCAGCCTGGCAGCTCTCCAAGCCAGAGAAGGTCTGTGATTGTAAAACCTCCCTTGAAAGACTTTGCTGGATGTGAATGAGCAGAATTCACAATAAATTAATAAAAAGGGTTTTTTGTTGGCACCAGGAGTTTGCTTCATGCTCTCGGGAAGCCTCGGTCAGAACACCAGGGATGGAGTACCCACAACTTCCGGTGGCAAGTCGTTCCACTGATTAACTGTTCTCACTGTCAGGAAACGTCTCCTTAGTTCTAGGTTGGTTCCTCTCCTTGATCGGTTTCCATCCATGACCACAATCGAGCCCAACATGTCTGTCGTTAAGCGAGGAATTTGTTCCGTGGGTTTTGTCCCATTTTTTACGACTTTTCCCCACCACTGTTGTTAAGGGAATCACCGCAGTTGTTAAGTCAGGAACGCGGTTGTTAAGTGAACCTGGCTTCCCCCTTTGCTGGTCAGAAGGTCGGAAAAGGGGATCACGTGACACACATCGCAAGGACACTGCGACCGTCATAAAGACGAGTCAGTTGCCAAGCCCCTGAATTTTGATCATGTGATCCTGGGGATGCTACAATTGTTACTACGTCGCAAGTCACTTTTTCAATGCCGTCGTAACTTTTAACGGTCACTAAATGAACTACTGTTGAGTCCAGAACTACCTATACGTCAAAGAGCTGTCCCCTGGGAATACTTAATTCAAGTATTCAGGACTTTTTCTGGATCCTGGGTGATGGCTTTTTGGAGCTTTTATTATCTAAGGAAGGTTACAGCTTCCATTGGGACCACAGAGATATTTTTGGAAATAAAAGATTATGCTTCAGTCCGGTATTTGATCCTGACTTTATTTTTAGCATGCTTTATTCAATCTCTCAGCCTGTACAGACACAAAAAAAGGGGGTGGGGGCAAGCTATTCTTTAGGATGACATGGAAGCGTGGGAGGTAAGGTCACACAAAATCCTGCTCCTGCTTTGCAAAAAAAGATGAAGGACATTGCAAGATACGAGTTTCCGTTCATCGGACTTTGCCATAATCCCATAATTGAATAGAATAACAGAGTTGAAAGGGACCTTGGACCAGGGGTGAAATCCAGCAGGTTCTGGAGAGCCAGCAGCGGAAATTTTGAGTAGTTTGGAGAACCACCTCTGGCTGGCCCCAGGGTGGGGTGGAAATGGAGATTTTGCAGGATCCTTCCTCTGCCACGCCCACCAAAGGCGCTCCCTATTTTACTACTTGCATTTTTTTAAGGGCTTCCGAACTGCTAGGTTGGCAGAAGCTGGGACAAGTCACGGGAGCTCACTCCGTTACGCGGCGCTAGGGGGTTCCACCACAAAACCGCGTTCGACTAAAGCGCGCTCGACGAAACCGCGTAGCTGACGTCATCACAGGGCGACAACAGCGCGGAGACAGAAGCACGCTGTAAACGCTAAACCTAAAATTAACCCCTAAACCTAACCCCCCTAAACCTAATCCTAAACCTAACCCTAAACCTAACCCTTAACCTAACCCTAACCCTTAACCTAACCCTTAACCTAATCCTAACCCTAACCCTTAACCTAACCCTAAACCTAATCCTAACCCTTAACCTAACCCTTAACCTAATCCTAAACCTAACCCTTAACCTAACCCTAAACCTAATCCTAACCCTTAACCTAACCCTTAACCTAACCCTAAACCTAATCCTAAACCTAACCCTTAACCTAACCCTAAACCTAACCCTAAACCTAACCCTTAACCTAACCCTAAACCTAATCCTAACCCTTAACCTAACCCTAAACCTAATCCTAAACCTAACCCTTAACCTAACCCTAAACCTAACCCTAAACCTAACCCTTAACCTAACCCTAAACCTAATCCTAACCCTTAACCTAACCCTAAACCTAACCCTAAACCTAACCCTTAACCTAACCCTAAACCTAATCCTAACCCTTAACCTAACCCTTAACCTAACCCTAACCCTTAACCTAACCCTAAAGCTAACCCTAAACCTAACCCTAAACCTAACCCTTACCTTAAGTTGAATCGGCTTGCTTTCAAAGCGCTATTTAAAGCGCCCTTCTTTCCCCGCGCTCGCTGTTGTCGCCCTGTTGATGACGTCAGCGACGCGGTTTAATCGGGCGCGCTTTAGTCGAGCGCGGTTTTGTCGTGCCACGGGCGCTAGGGATTCGAACTGCTGAACTGTTCTAGCGACCTATGAATCTATGAACCTGTTTTATTACATGTGTCCTGAAAAGCTGATCAGATTAATTGCACCTGAGCTTTTATTTTCACGGGCTGTTTTGTTTAAAAGGAAAGGCACTGTACCTTTTATTCAAAATAAGTTCCAGGAGCTGGAGATAATTCAACCATTTGCTGTAATGTCCTTGGGCTTTAAAATGAAGGACTCGTTCTTTTAATTATTAAGAAAGAGGTACAAGGAGTATTCTGTCAATTGTTTGTGAATTTACAAAAAATAACCAGCGTAACTTTCAAGCGAGGACTTTGAACCACTTAAAAACTTACTCTGGACCTGCCTGACTGCATGCCACAGCCTCAAAGATGCAAAAATCACCAGCACTAAATAGGCACCATTAACAGAAATACCGTAGAATTTGACCGGCTTTTTTTTGCTTTGATCAGGGCTGTTCTGGGTTTACTTCCAAAGTGGAAGAAAGAAAGAGGAAAGGGGAGAAAGAAAGAGAAAGAGAAAGAGAGAGACAGAAAGAAGGAAAGAAAAAAAACTGAAAGAAAAAGAAAGAAAGAAAGAAAGAAAGAAAGAAAGGAAACAAGGGAGAAAGACAGGAAGGAAGGAAGGAAGGGAAGGGGGAGGTGAGGGAGAAGGAAGAAAGAAAGAAAGAAAGAAAGAAAGAGGAAAGGAAGAAAGGGAGGGAGGGAAGAAGAAGAAAAAGGAAGGAAGAAGAGAAGGAGAAGGAAAGAAGGAAGAAAGAAGGAACAGAGGAAGAGTTTCTAAATTCATCATTTTTGAATGAGAACTGACTAATTAAATAGCTAAATGACTAAAAATACAGGGAAGGAAGGAAGGGAGAAGAAAGAGAGAAAGAAAGAAGGAAGGAAGAGAAAGAAAGACAGAAAGAAAGACAGAAAGAAAGAAAAAAGAAGGAAGGAAGGAAAGAAAGAAGAAAGAAAGAGTTGCGGGTTTCTGGGAAATCTTTGAGAAAAGAGGATTCAAGGGGAAATACACCATTCTTAAAATACTGAAAAAGGTGCTCAATACAATAAAACCTTTCCTCTCCTCTCTTCCCTCCTTCCAGCACGCAGGACCCAGAACAATAAATTCAGATTCAGAAATAAATTCAGAAAGGCAGATTCCCTCCCAGTCTCGGCCCACAGTTGCTAACAAAGCAGCTCGGACAATGAGATCTTTATCTCTCTATTTCCAAAACAGCTTCTCAACGGAGGTCAGAAATCCCTCGTTTTGGAAAGCTTTCATTGGAATACCTGAAGCAAGCAGGGGATTTTTCTCCATGGGTAAAGCCTCCATCTTCCAACCCGGTGATGCTGGGAGAGCAGGAGGGGAAATCCTGAATTTTGTAAGGGTACGCTGGAAGGACACCATGCCAAGCCGTTTCCCGGCTGCTGCCAAGAAAATATACTGCATTTTGCAAAACGCTGCCCTTCGCTTAAACTTCTCCCTGCAGCAAAATCGATGTTGAGAACCCGGAGCGAGAGAGCGGCTGAAGGAATCTTTTTTTTAAAATAATAATAATAATTTTATTATGTTAAAATGGCAGTTGGAACAGAGTTCTTCTCAGGTGGGGAGGGGGAGTAGAACTCCTTAGCATCAGAGCATGTTAATTACTGTATAAGAAATACTAATGAACTGATAGTCATTTCGAAAAATCCTTCCTTAATGAGCATCTAAAAGCCAAGAGGAACCTACATGCCAAATTTAAAATTTGTAGGCTTTATGGTTCTGGAGATTTCGTGATGAGTATTTGGCTTTTATAGATAGATAGATGAGATAGATAGACAGATAGATAGATAGATAGATAGATAGATAGATAGATAGATAGATAGATAGATAGATAGATAGATATAGATAGAGATAGATAGATAGATAGATAGATAGATAGATAGATAGATAGATGATTGATAGATAGATAGATAGATAGATAGATAGATATAGAGGATAGAGATAGATAGATAGATAGATAGATAGATAGATAGATAGATAGATAGATAGATAGATGATAGATAGATAGATAGATGATAGATAGATGATAGATAGATGATAGATAGATAGATAGATAGATAGATAGATAGATATAGAGGATAGAGATAGATAGATAGATAGATAGATAGATAGATAGATAGATAGATATAGAGGATAGAGATAGATAGATAGATAGATAGATAGATAGATGATAGATAGATAGATAGATAGATAAGATAGATATAGAGGATAGAGATAGATAGATAGATAGATAGATAGATAGATAGATAGATAGATGATAGATAGATAGATAGATAGATAGATAGACAGATAGATAAATGATAGATAGATGATAGATGGATAGATAGATAGACAGACAGACAGACAGACAGACAGACAGATAGATAGATTTTCAATTTGCTTTTCCAAACGCATTGCTAACAATTTGCCCTTAAGCCGTAACCTTCCAAGGAAAGCTTCCCTTTTGAGAAATGAGAATTGGACAGGAGAGGGTTCGAAACGGGACAATTTGGTTTGTTCGGAAGATTGAAAGGATCCACTCGGCAGCCTCCGAAACGAGGTGGAAAGATTGAAGATCAGAACCAGTGATGGGTTCCAGCCAGTACGGCCTGGTATGGGAGTACTGGTAGTAGCCGGGAGTAGCTGACAGTGTACAGATATGGTGGCTCGTTTAGCCCACCCGCCCGCGTTCTATACCGTATTTTTTAAGCAACCGGCCAAATGCGCATGCGTGCACTGCGTGCGGCGCCTGGGCGAGCTCCAACAAGCAGCTGGGTGTCGCACGGCCGGAGGATTGCACATGCGTGCGCAGCGAGTATGCACGAAAGGATGCACGGCCCCTTGAGCACCATACCAGTAGCGACGGGGAGAGGAACCCACCACTGAGCAGAACGCTATTATCCGGAGAGGTCTTATTTTTGGGGAAACAGGGTATATATCTATCTATCTTTTATCTATCATGTGTCTATGTCTGTCTGTCTATCTATCATGTGTGTGTTGCTGTCTGTCTATCATGTGTCTGTTTGTCTGTCTGTGTCTGTCTGTCTGTCTGTCTGTCTGTCTGTCTATCTATCTATCTATCTATCTATCTATCTATCTATCTATCTATCTATCTATCTATCTATCTATCCGTTCATCTATCTGTCCTTCTGTCTATCTAATTGCACCCCCACTGAGTAGAACAAATTCACAGTCTACTCGGGAGGAAACCCAAATCCGGACATGGTTGGCATCCTCTCGTCTTGCCAACAAGAAAATTACAGCATGACTCAGCAGTTCTCTGCCTAAATCCATCATCTATTGATCAAAAGCCACTCCGGTCAGATCAGAGATGCAATGAAGCAGTTTTGTTCAGGGACCAAAGGCTTTGATGGATGGGTACCACTTTTTACTGTAAACCGATGTGTTTTAACTCAGTATCCCTCCTAGGAGTATGGCCTCCTATCTTTTGGGCACTAGGGACCAGTTCTCTGGGAAGAGTTTTTTTCCCCCATGGAGCGGAGTCAGAGGCGGGCTCAGGAGCCGAGGTGGTGCAGTGGGCAGAGTGCAGTACTGCAGGCCACTTCAGCTGACTGATATCTGCAGTTCAGCAGTTCAAATCTCACCGGCTCAGGGT
>NW_028261388.1:4465660-4513160 GCF_051295495.1 Thamnophis sirtalis | reverse complement strand
TCTCTTTCTCTCGACTTTTTCCCTCTTAAAATCTATCTTTCCATCAATTTACCCATCCATCTTTCTCTCCCCTCAGTATCTATCTATCTATCTATCTATCTATCTATCTATCTATCTATCTATCTATCTATCATCTACCTACCTACCTACCTACCTACCTATTCTCTCTCACTCTTATTTACTTAGCAGTGCATCTCACAAAAAGTGACTAGGCAGTGTACTTTTTATCTATCTATCTACACACTCTCTCTTTCCCTCTCAAAATCTATCATCAATTTACCCATCCATCTTTCTCTCCACTCAGTATCTATCTATCTATCTATCTATCTATCTATCTATCTATCTATCTATCTATCTATCTATCTATCTATCTATCTATCATCTACCTACCTACCTACCTACCTACCTATTCTCTCTCACTCTTATTTACTTAGCAGTGCATCTCACAAAAAGTGACTAGGCAGTGTTCTTTTTTATCTATCTATCTACACACTCTCTCTTTCCCTCTCAAAATCTATCATCAATTTAACCATCTATCTTTCTCTCCACTCAATATCTATTCCTTCCCTCCCTCTCTCCCTCTCCCCCCCTTTCCCGTATGCCAATTCCCTCCTCCAGCTGATCGCTCTCTCGCTCTCTCGCTCTCCCCCCCCCCGCTTCCCCAGAGTCCCCCTAGAGTGGGCTGACCGGAGAAGTGCCGGAGAACTCCATTTCCCAAGAAGCCTTGCGCTCGGCCGGCTCTTCTCTCCTCCTCCTCCTCCTCCCCCTTCTCCCCTCCTCCTCCGGCTCTTCTTTCCAAAGCGGGCTCCCCCACCGGCTTCACCTTTTCCCACGGCGGTCTCTCTTCCCTTCCCTGCGCCGGAGTGACGGCGGATTGACGGACGGGGGAGAAAAGGTAGGCGTTGCCCCGGAGCCGGTGGAGGGGGGAGAAGGCGGAGGCTCCAGGACCTCCAATGAATGGGAGGCTGGCTCAGCACCAGGTGGGCCCGGGCAGGATGGTTTTCCGGGGGGGCTCCCCTCCCTTTTTCCTGGGAGTTTTACTGCCATCAAAGTTTATTTTTTGGGGGGGGGGATACAAGGCAGAAACAAAAACACTCAAAGGAAGCAAGGCTACATGCACCAAAGACAAATTCCTTGTGTGTCCAATCCCACTTGACCAATAAAGCAGTGTTTCCCAACCTTGGCAACTTGAAGATGTCCGGACTTCAACTTCCAGAATTCCCCAGCCAGCGAATGCTGGCTGGGGAACTCTGGGAGTTGAAGTCCGGACATCTTCAAGTTGACAAGGTTGAGAAACACTGTCCTAACCACTGCTGGGGAATTCTGGGAGTTGAAGTCCGGACATCTTCAAGTGGCCAAGGTTGAGAAACACTGCAATAAAGAATAAAAGAATTAAGATAAAGATTAAAAAAAAACAGATCCAGCCAAATCCGTGGGGTAACAGTGCCCATCATCCACTCCTGCCCTGCCCATTGCCCTTAATTGCAGCATGCTTTCTCCCCTTCCCTTGCTTGCTTCCTGGGGGGGTGGGGGGTGTGTGCAGATTATTTGGAGAAATGAAAGGAATGTTAAGTAACTTCCATGGCAAGGACCTACTGTCATTTCATCCACTTTCTTTTTAAAAAAAAGGTTTTATTGTTTTAATTAAACAAAAACACACACAAAAAAAAGAACCTTCTTTCGTTACATCTTGTGGAAAGCGTGTGGGTTGGTTACAGATACATTTCGTGCGTTTCAATTCAGTTTGAATGAAGTATATGTAATGATTGTGGAAGAAACGCACAAAATGTATTTCATCCACTTTCAAGGCAAAGATAGATAGATAGATAGATAGATAGATAGATAGATAGATAGATAGATAGATAGATAGATAGATAGATAGATAGATAGATAGATAGATAGATGATAGATAATGAGACTAGTCAGATAAGATTGAAATAGAGAAGACAGAGAGTAATGAGAGAGATATTGTACAAAGTGACAAGTTATTTTATCTCTATTATGTATGTATGTATGTACCGTGTTTCCCCGAAAATAAGACAGGGTCTTATTTTCTTTTGACCCCCAAAATAAGCGCTTGGCCTTATTTTGGGGGAGGTCTTATTATTTTTGAGGTGCAGGAGGCAGCGAGCATAGTCACCTCATGGCTACTGCTGTGTTGCAATATTTTCGGGGGAGGGATTATTTTAGTACATGCGCTCAAAAGCCCAATTGGGCTTATTATCCAGGGAGGTCTTATTTTCAAGGAAACAGGGTATATATCTATCTATCTTGTATCTACCTATATCTATCATGTGTCTGTCTGTCTGTCTATCATTGTCTATCTGTCTGTCTATAACTCTATCATGTATCTGTCTGTCTGTCTATCTATCTATCTATCTATCTATCTATCTATCTATCTATCTTGTGTCTATCTATATATCATGTGTCTTTCTATCTATCTATCTATCTATCTATCTATCTATCTATCTATCTATCTATCTATCTATCTATCTATCTATCTATCTATCTACCATCTATCTACCTACCTATCTATCGTATTTGTGTGCGTGTCTGTCTGTCTGTCTGTATATCTATCTATCTGTCTATCTATCTATCTATCTATCTATCTATCTATCTATCTATCTATCTATCTATCTCTTACCTACCTATCATGTGTCTCTGTATGTCTGTCTATCTATTGACCTACCTACCTTTCTATATATCGTGTGTGTGTGTGTGTTTGTCTGTCTGTCTGTCTATCTATCTATCTATCAATCATCATGTATCTGTCTATCATCTCTCCTATCTATCTATCTATCTATCTATCTATCTATCTATCTATCTATCTATCTACCTACCTACCTACCTACCTACCTACCTACCTACCTACCTACCTACCGATCTATCTATCTATCTATCTATCTATCTATCTATCTATCTATCTATCTAATTGCACCCCCAAATGTGATGTGGTCCCCATCCACTTTAGCTGCACTGTGCAGATAATTCTGGTTCAATTCCTGATCTTCCTTTTTCTTTCTTTTTATGGGCAAATATTTGCCTAAGGAAGGATTTTCTCAACCTTGGCAATTTTAAGCCCTGTGGAATTCTGGGAGTTGAAGTCCACACAGCTTAAGGTTGCTAAAGTTGGGAAACACTAGTCTAAAGTCTAAAGTGATTGTTTGCTTAACTGGAAAACCCGGATGGGTGGACTTCAACATCCGGGATCTTCTGCAATGCCCAAGGAATTCTGAGAGTCACAGTCCACAGAGCTTAAGGTGACTAAAGTTGAGAAAAACCAGTGTAAGGTCATGTTTGCTTAACTGGAAAACTTGGATGGATGGATGGGTTTCAACTTCCAGAATCCTCTGCAATGCCCAAGGAATTCTGGGAGTTGAAGTCCAGAACTTTGGAAGGTATTCCCCATTAGGAACAAAAGTTGGGAGGAAACAGCTAGCCTCACCTTACCTGATGCTCAAAAAATGTCATATAATTCCCAATTTTCCAGCTCGCCTTCGGTATAATAATCCTGTTTTCTCCCATTTCCGCAGGTCCTTGGAAATCCAGACGATGGCCCAGTTTAAGCAGTTGGGGACAATTTTTATAGAAACTCTGATCCTTTGAAAGAAGAACGCTTGGTAAGACTCGTGCGAGGCTTCGTGCAATAAAGCCCTTGAAGAGCTGCGCAGGTTCATTATGGTGGGACTTCAAATTAAAATTCAATATGAATTTAATTTGAATTTAAGGTTACGGTGCGCCTCGAAACATAAGCAGACCTGAAGCAACCCCATCCTTTTTGCCCTAGAGCTGGGGTGTCAAACTCAAGGCCCGGGGGGCGCATCCAGCCCGCCGGGTGCTTAGATGGGGCTGGTGAGGCCACCCTGGAAACAGCGGATTGGCCTGCTGTGCCTCTGCCAGCAAAAACGAAGCCTAGGAGGGCCACTGTATTCTATTCTAATACAATTAGAATAGAATGCAGAATAGAATAGAATAATACAATTAGAATAGAATAGAATAATTAGGATAGAACAGAATGGAACAATACAATTAGAATAGAATATAGAATAGAATAATCAGAATAGAATAGAATAATCAGAATAGAATAGAATAGTATAATTAGAATAGAATACAGAATAGAATAGTATAATTAGAATAGAATAGAATAATTAGAATAGAATAAAACAGAACAATATAATTAGAATAGAATAATTTGAATAGAATAGAATAGTATAATTAGAATAGAATAATTTGAATAGAATAGTATAATTAGAATAGAATAAGAATAAAATAGAATAGTATGATTAGAATAGAATAATTAGGATAGAATAGAACAGAACAATATAATGAGAATAGAATAGAATATAGAATAATTTGAATAGAATAGAATAATTTGAATAGAATAGAATAGTATGATTAGAATAGAGTACAGAATAGAATAGAATAGTATAATTAGAATAGAATAATTAGGATAGACTAAAACAGAACAGAACAATATAATTAGAATAGAATATAAAATAGAATAGAATAGTATAATTAGAATAGAATAGAATAATTTGAATAGTATAATTAGAATAGATACAGAATAGAATAGTATGAGTAGAATAGAATAGAATAATTAGGATAGAACAGAACAAAACAATAGAATAGAATATAGAATAGAATAGTATAATTAGAATAGAATAGAATAATTAGGATAGAATAAAACAGAACAGAACAATATAATTAGAATAGAATACAGAATAGAATACTATGATTAGAATAGAATAGAATAATTAGGATAGAATAGAATAATTAGGATAGAATAGAACAATTAGGATAGAATAGAATAATTAGGATAGAATAGAACAGAACAGAACAATATAATTAGAATAGAATAATCTGAATAGAATAAGAATAATTTGAATAGAATAAGAATAATTTGAATAGAATAGTATAATTAGAATAGAGCAGAACAGAACAGAACAATATAATCAGAATAGCTTCTCTCCAAGCAGCATTGAATCGATAAGCTTAGCTCAGAGGTGATTCAAGGACACGGCTATTAATAGGCCACTTAATTATATTGCAGGAACTAGAAATACAGTTAATTAAGAAATCCTGCAGCTGCAGCCTATTGCAGGATTGACATTCAAAGCTTCTACAAACACAAACACCCAGGCTTCCTGGCTCAATCGGCTGAGAGGAGCAGTGGGTCCCTCTAGATTACATCTATTTCCACATACCGTAATATTATTAAACCATTTTTTATTATGAACTAGCCGATAACTCGGCGTTGCCCGGGTATTTATTTATAGGGGGGGATATATCCGGTCCAAACATAAATTCTAATGTTGGATTTTCCCCCTTACCAGAGGGAGCCCCCTTGTGGAGGACTGTGAAGCCGTTACCACGGCAACGCCACTGCTCTGTACAGTAGAATCCATTTTACGACAGTACAGTAGAAGCCATTTTAAGGCACAACAGGCTGATTCTTAACAGAACACACACCCCGAGGGGTGTTTTACTGCCACAGTATTTTTTTTTCCAGAGAGTAGGTTATCTGTGTACCAAGTTTGGCTGAAATTGCTCGATATATATATATATATATATATATATATATATATATATATATATATATATATATATATATATATATATATATATATATATATATATATATATATATATATATATATATATTATTTGTGCTGATAAATAATGTATGTATGTATGTATGTATGTATGTGTGTATATATATATATATATATATATATATATATATATATATATATATATATATATATATGTTTTTTTATTTGTGCTGATAAATAAATAAAGGATAAATAAATAAAGGATAAATAAATAAAGGATATATATATGTATACACATATACATACACACACACACACACACAAAAACATATATATATGGGGGTTACCAGGGGTTGTAAAATACATACATACATACATACATACATACATACATACATACATACATATATATATATATATTAGCCTCAGTTTGTGGCATATATATATATGTGTGTGTGTGTGTGTGTGTGTGTGTTTTAATTTGTGCTGATAAATAAATAAAGGGGGACTAGTATAGATCTATTTCAAGCTATTTAGCTCTCATCAGCTAGCCACACCCTTACTGGGATTTGAACCAGGTTAAAATCCCAGTAAGGGTGTGGCTAGCTGATGAGAGCTAAATAGCTTGAAATAGATCTATACTAGTCTCCCTTTATTTATTTATCAGCACAAATTTTTTAAAAAAAACACAAATATAACAAAGGCAACAGTAAAAATATTGGGTTTCTGTCGTGATGGACTCTTATGACGAGCCGATTGACAGATGTTGGAAGCAGTTAGCTTCCTCCCATAATTGGGGCTTACCAGGGGTTGTAAAA
Organism: Thamnophis sirtalis; assembly: GCF_051295495.1. Classification (NCBI taxonomy): domain Eukaryota; kingdom Metazoa; phylum Chordata; class Lepidosauria; order Squamata; family Natricidae; genus Thamnophis; species Thamnophis sirtalis. The sequence continues at coordinate 4,506,790 of NW_028261388.1, read as the reverse complement.
ATCTTTTATATATATATATATATGTGTGTGTGTGTGTGTGTATATATATATATATATATATATATATATATATATATATATATATATATATATATATATATATATATATAATTTTTATTTGTGCTGATAAATAAATAAAGGGATATTTATCCCTTTTAGGGAAATAAAATAATATATATATATTCCAGTTCAAGGGTACAGAATAGGATTCTATCGATCTGCAGACTCTTAAAAGCAGGATGGCAAAAATAGCAGCAGCCAAAATTCAATTAAAAGCATCTGTAAAAGAAGAATATTTTGAACTGCTGTCGTAAACACACATGGCTTGTCGCCAGCTGTAAGATAACTAGGAGAAATTGCACAACAGGGACAGTTGCAGGAAAAAAAATCCACACAAAGCCTCAATTTGTGGCATAGGAAATCACTACAAAGGTTGTGTGGCTTGTGACGGCATCTCTGGCAGGTTTTAATGATCAGATTAATATATAACTACAGGTAGTCCTCGACTTACAACAGTTCACTTAGTGGCCATTCAAAGTTACAACGGCACTAAAAAACACCCTGACTTATGACCCTTTCTCACACGTACGACCGTTGCAGCATCCACCGTGGTCAGGTGATTCAAATTTCAGGTGCTTGACAACTGATTCACATTTATGACGGTTGCCGTGTCCCCGGGGTTATGTGATCCCCTTTTGCAACCAAGCCAAGTCAAGGGGGGGAAACGAGATTTACTTAACAGCCGTGTTTCTAATGCAAGAACTGCAGTGATTCACTTAACAAATGTGGTGAGAAAAGTCGTAAATTGGGGGAAGACTCACTTCACAAATTTCTCGCTTAGCAACATAAACTTTGTGCTTAATCGTAAGTTGAGGACCTACCTGTATAAGAGTCTTGAGCATCAGCACAACTGTGTTGAATTTGCAAAGTGGCAAATTTAAACATATTTAATTGCAAGAGTCCACGAGTTATAATAAGAATTTCTATTGCTAGCCAAGTCTGTTGTTAAGTGTGTTTGGTCCCAATTTACCACCTTCCTTGCCACAGTTGTTAAGTGAATCATTGCCATTGTTAAGTTAGGAACAGGGTTGTTAAGCAAGTGTTGACTTTGAGCCACCTGGGTGGGTCCCCAAATAGCCCTTTTGTGTCTCTGGAATGTTGCCACGCCCCTGAATTTTGAATGTGTCCTTGTGGGGCATGTCCAAATTGGGCGTGACTCAATTAACAACCAGCCTGCTTAACAACAGAAATTCCAGTGCCAATGTTGTCTTAAGTCAAGCACTACCTAGAATGCATTTAGGGTTTTTCTCTTTCTTCAAAAAAATTGAATTAATATAATTTGGTCTTTTCTTTCTTTTCTTCTTCTTTCTTTTTTCTCTCCTTCCTTCCTTCCTTCCCTTCTTTCTTTCTTTTTCTCTTTTTCTTGCTTGCTTACTTTCCTTCCTTCCCTCACTCTCTCCTTTCTTTCTTTCTTTCCTTTCTTTCTTTTCCTTTCTCTTTTGTTCTTTCTTTCTCTCGCTTGCCTTTTTTCCTTTCCTTTCCCCTCTCCCTCCCTCTCTCTTTCCTTTTTTTCCTTTATTTCTTTCCTTCCTTCCTTCCTTCTTTCTTTCTTTTTCTTGCTTGCTTACTTACATTCCTTCCCTCCCTCTCTATTTCTTTCTTTCTTTTCTTTCTTTTCCTTTCTTTCTTTTCCTTTCTTTCTCTCGCTTGCCTTCCCTTTCCTTTCCCTTCTTCCTCCCTCCCTCTCTCCTTCCTTCCTTTCTTTCCTTTCTTCTTCCTTCCTTCTTTCTTTTTCTTGCTTGCTTACTTTCATTCCTTCCCTCCCTCTCTCCTTCTTTCTTTCCTTTCTTTCTTTCCTTTCTTTCTTTTCCCTTCTTTCTCTTTTGTTCTTTCTTTCTCCCTCTTCCCTTTCTTCCTTTCCTTTCTCCTCTCCCTTTCCTTTCCTTTCCTTCTCCCAGATCTGTTCCATTTCCAGCCATGTCGGAACCCATAACGCTGAACGTTGGCGGGAAATTATACACGACCTCCCTCTCCACTTTGACCAGCTTCCCAGACTCAATGCTGGGCGCCATGTTCAGCGGGAAGATGCCCACCAAAAGAGACAACCACGGCCACTGCTTCATTGACCGAGACGGCAAAGTTTTCCGCTACATCCTCAACTTCTTGAGAACTTCTCACCTGGACCTCCCCGAGGACTTCCAAGAAATGGGCCTGCTTCGGCGAGAAGCAGACTTTTACCAGGTCCAGCCACTCATCGAGGCTCTACTGGAGAAGGAAGTGGAGCTCTCGAAAGCCGAGAAGAATGCCATGCTCAACATCACCTTGGATCAGAGGACCCAAACGGTTCATTTCACCGTCCGGGAAGCTCCTCAGATCTACAGCTTGTCCTCTTCCAACATGGAAGTCTTCAGCGCCCACATCTTCAGCACGTCCAGTCTGTTCCTCAAACTCCTGGGCTCCAAACTCTACTACTCTTTCAACGGCAACCTGGCCTCCATCTCTACTTATTTAGAAGACCCCTACCACGTCACTTTGGATTGGGTGGCCAGCGTGGAAGGTCTACCCGAAGAGGAATACACACGGCAGAACTTGAAGAGGTTGTGGGTCCTGCCCACCAAGAAACAAATTAACAGCTTCCAAGTCTTTGTGGAGGAAGTCCTAAAAATTGCCATGAGTGATGGGTTTTGCGTGGACGCCACTCACCCGCACACAACAGATTTCATGAATAATAAGATTATTCGGCTGATTCGCTACAAATAGACAGACACAAGAGACGGTTTTCCAGAAAACCATGCGACGTCGCGTCGCGTCACAACCTTACAGCCTGGAGCTGACTTGGCAAACCATGGTCTAATCCAAACCTTGGTTCTAACTGGAGAAGGCCTAGTTTTTGTTTTTTGTGTTTTTACTAAAAAGACTAACCCAGATTTGCTAAAACTAGAGACGGGAACGCGATGGGTTTTTATGTGGGAATTACGTAGGGGGTCTTGCTCCGTAGAGGGCGGCTCAGTGGCTAAGACGCTGAGCTTGTCGATCAGAAAGGTCGGTAGTTTGGCGGTTCGAATCCCTAGCGCCACCTAGTGGAGTGAGGTCCCGTGACTTGTCCCAGCTTCTGCCAGCCTAGCAGTTCGAAAGCATGTAAAAGATGCAAGTAGAAAAATAGGAACCACCTTTGGTGGGAAGGGAACAGTGTTCCGTGCACTTTCAGCGTTAAGGAAGGAAGGAAGGAAGGAAGGAAGGAAGGAAGGAAGGAAGGAAGGAAGGAAGGAAGGAAGGAAGGAAGGAAGGAAGAACGGAAGGAAGGAAGGAAGGAAGGAAGGAAGGAAGGAAGGAAGGAAGGAAGGAAGGAAGGAAGGAGTTCAGTCCTGACCGGCTGAAGGTTGACTCAGCCTTTCATCCTTCCGAGGTCGGGAAAATGAGGACCCAGATTGTTGGTGGCAATAGGCTGACTCTGTAAACCTCTTAGAGAGGGCTCTAAAAGCACTGTGAAGGGGTATGTAAGTGCTATTGCTATTGAAGTGAAGAAACAGAGTTAAGCACAATGGCCATTTCACACTAGGGTATTTTTTTTAAAATCTCCAATGATAGGTGGTGCTGGAGACCACTTGAAATTCTTCTGATAAGATTGGAACAGCCTGTTTTGCTTTCAAAATAAGACTGTGCTCTTGATTGGAAACGGTGAGCTTACTCTGTCCAAATGTCACCTCTTGTCATGTCCGTGTGAAAAAAACAGGGTTGCAGACACCAAGTAAAGAAGTGGAAGTAATTGATTGTATTTCTGATTATAAGTTTTGTCTAAAGCTGGAATGAAACTGTCCATTCGTACACTGGGGAAGAAAGAGACATGTGTGTGTGTGTGTGTGTGTGTGTGTGTGTGTGTGTGTGTAAGAAAGAGACATGTGTGTGTGTGTGTGTGTGTGTGTGTGTGTTGTATTTGTGCTGATAAATAAATAAAGGGAGACTAGTATAGATCTATTTCAAGCTATTTAGCTCTCATCAGCTAGCCATACCCTTACTGGGATTGGAACCTGTGATGTATTGCATCTTAGGCAGATGGGTTAACCATTAAGCCACAGATTTCCTCTCCTTATCAGCTGAGCCAGGGAGAAAGATATAAATAGATCTATACTAGTCTCCCTTTATTTATTTATCAGCACAAATACAACACAAATGTAACAAAAGGCAACAGTAAAAATATTGGGTTTCTGTCTGGATGGTCTCTTATGATGAGCCGATGGACAGAGAATGGAAGCAGTGAACTTCCTCCCATATTTGGGCATACCAGGGGCTGTGACTATACACACACACACACACACACACACACACACACAATATATATACATACTGTATGTATAGTGTCTTGTATTTCTATTCAATACACATACACACACACACACACACACACAGTCTCTTGTATTTCTATACAATAACTATCTATCTATGTATATATACACACACACACACACACACACACACACACACACATATACATAAGTACATACATACAGTACAGTCCCTGACTTACAACAATTCATTTAGCAACCGTTCAAAGTTAAAACGGCACTGAAAAGTATGACTTATGACCCTTTTAACGTGACCCGCGCAGCATTCACATGATCATGTGATCAAAATTTGGAAAGCATGGCGGCTGGCGTGTATTTATGTCCCTGGGGTTATGGGGTCCCTTTTTGCGACCTTCTGACAAGCAAAGTGAATAAGGAAGCCAGATTCACTTAACAACCGTGTGACTCACTTAACAACTGCAGCGATTCGGTTAACAAAAGTGGCAAGAAGTCGTCGTAAAATGGGGCTGTCTCGCTTAGCAACATTTTTGAACCCCATTGTGGTCGTAAGTTGAGGACTACCTGTATAGCAATGCTTTTACATTGTTTTAAGTGTAAACTTTACCCAGAGACATTGAAAAAATTTCATTTCTCTCATGACAACAGCCTTACTTTAAGTTTGTTGCCTCAGTTTCCCCAGCCAAGGTGGCGCAGTGGTTAAATGCAGCACTGCAGGCTACTGCTAGATCAGCAGTTCAGCGGTTCAAATCCCACCGGCTCAGGGTTGACTCAGCCTTCCATCCTTCCGAGGTGGGTAAAATGAGGACCCAGATTGTTGGGGGCAATATGCTGACTCTCTGTAAACCGCTTAGAGAGGCCTGAAAGCCCTATGAAGCGGTATATAAGTCTACTGCTATTGGAAAGGGAGACGGAAACAGCCTTAACTTAAGAGACTCTTTCGGAGATTAAAAACCACATTTAAAAAAAAATAAAAATGACTTTAACTGAGCAGGACATCGGTGTTGATTCCTTCTCATTTATAGAGCACAGGTACTTCTCGACTTGCTTCATTTAGTGACCATTCAAAGTTACAACGGCGCTGAAAAAAATGACTTGGGGCCATTTTTCACACTTACGACCGTTGCCTCATCGCCAGTGTCATGTGATTTACATTCAGTCGCTTGACAGCTGACTCACCTCTATGACGGTTGTCGTATCCCGGGGTCCCCTTTTGCGACCGTCTGACAAGCCAAGTCAAAGGGGAGGCCAGATTCACTTAACAACCATGTCGCTAACTTAACTGCAGTGCCTCACTTAACAACGGTGGCAAGAAAGTTCGTAAAATGGGGCAAAACTTACTTAACATCTGTCTCGCTTAACATCGGAAATTTTGGGCTCAGTTGTGGTAAATTGAGGACTATGTATAAACACAGAGCGACATATTTTTTTAATTATCTGCCTGATTTTGGAGACAAATGGCTGCTTATCGCCTAAAGCAGAAACTTTAAAGCAGTGATGGCGAATCTTTTCGGCACCAAGTGCCCACACAAGAATGGGCGTGAAAACGGAAAAAACAGCTGGCTGGCATGCAGATGCCTGTTTTTTGGGCATTTCTGACTGGTTTGGGGGCCATTTTCAGGCCGGTTTTTGAGCCAGTTTTCAGGCCAAAAACAGGCCCGAAAAACGGCCTGTTTTTTAGTCATTTTTGGCCATTTTTCGAGCTGTTCTCAGACCATTTCCCGGCAGTCCGGTGGCCACGAAGACCAGCTGGCACTGGAAACCAGAAGAGCAGCTGGCGACGGTGCACATGCCCACAGAAAAGGGGCACTGCGTGCCATAGATTTGCCATCACAGAACTAAGATATAAGGCCAGAGTAGATTGAAGGCCAAAATGTTGTCCATCAACACAACCTCTCTTCATACCTCAGCAGGTAGCTTCCCACATGAGGTCTCTTTTGTGAAGATGTTGGATAGCCATTTGTCTGAAACGGTATAGGGTTTCCTGCCTAGGCAGGGGGTTGGACTAGAACAGTGTTTTTCAACCTTGGCAACTTGAAGATGTCCGGACTTCAACTCCCAGAATTCCCCAGCCAGCGAATGCTGGCTGGGGAATTCTGGGAGTTGAAGTCCGGACATCTTCAAGTTGCCAAGGTTGAAAAACACTGGACTAGAAGACCTCCAAGGTCCCTTCCAACTCTGCTATTGTATTGTATTGTATTGTGTTCTTCAGTTTTGGCAGCTATTGGGGAAATATCCCCGCAAACTGTGAAGATGATGGTGATTTTCATTGAACGTGGCTGGCAGGGGGATTTTGGGAGTGGAAGTCCGCACATCTTCAACTTAGGCTACCTGCAGAGGTAAGGAGTTCAGAAGGCCGGATTCTGAAATATTTGTTTCTACTTAATGAAATGGCTGCTTTCCACTATGGCGACACCACCATGCTATTGTTCTGACCCAGCTCCTCAAACACGACAAACCTTCCGGAATGAACTCGAAAATTCCTTTATTAGGAACGCCGTCAGCCCAGGCAAAAAGTTTCTCACCCCAGGCTAAAAGTCCAGCCAGCTGGAAGATGAATAGTTGTCTTCTGCACCTATTCATCTCCGCCCCCTGCCTTTTATCCCCAGAGCTAGTGTGGGGCTTCGTTAGCAGCGGTGGTTCTTCCGACCTGAGGACCGGCCCATAGATTTCCACTGTTCTCCTCTCCTCTGCTTTCTGTGCATCTGAGCGTCAGGCACTGGACCCGGCTGTTCCTCCTCTTCCTCAGCCACCTCCAGACCTGGGGGCTGTTGACTCTCCATCTGAGGGCTGATGGACAGCATAGGCTCTGTCTCTGTCTCTCTCTGTCTCTCTCTGTCTCTCTCTTTCTCTCTCTGTCTCTCTCTTTCTCTCTCTCTGTCTCTCTGTCTCTGTGTGTCTCTGTCTGTCTGTCTGTCTGTCTCTGTCTCTCTGTCTCTCTCTCTGTCTCTCTGTCTCTCCCTTTCTCTGTCTCTCTCTGTCTCTGTCTCTCTCTGTCTCTCTCTCTCTCTCTGTCTCTCTGTCTCTGTCTATCTCTCTCTCTGTCTCTCTCTCTGTCTCTTCCTTTCTCTGTCTCTCTCTCTCTCTGTGTCTCTCTCTCTGTCTCTCTGTCTCTCCCTTTCTCTGTCTCTCTGTCTCTCTCTGTCTCTCCCTTTCTCTGTCTCTCTCTGTCTCTCTGTCTCTCTCTCTGTCTCTCCCTTTCTCTGTCTCTCTCTCTCTGTCTCTCTCTTTCTCTGTCTCTCTCTCTCTGTCTCTCCCTTTCTCTGTCTCTCTGTCTGTCTCTCTGTCTGTCTCTGTCTGTCTCTGTCTCTGTCTCTCTTTTTCTCTCTCTGTCTCTGTCTCTCTCTCTGTCTCTCCCTTTCTCTGTCTCTCTGTCTCTCTCTCTCTTTTTCTCTTTTTCTCTCTCTGTCTCTGTCTCTCTTTCTGTCTGTCTGTCTCTCTCTCTCTCTCTCTCTCTCTGCCACCTCCATTCCTTCTTCCTCCTACGAGTTCTCAGGTTGCCTTGATGCTGACCCTGACTCCCACATCTCATCATCATCCTCTGAGTCAGCTGCCAACAGGCCACAACAGCTATCTTTGATAGGTTATGCCTGTATTTATTTATGCCTGCCAGTGGATTACCGAATGAAATACCGCATGACCAATGGCAGCAAAACTAAATTATTTGCCACCTAAAGCTGCAGTATCTTTTTATTTCTTCATCCTCGGGGATGCTGGGGCCAGCGATGTTCCTACATTCGTCCGGTTTTGCATTTCCCTTGTGTATATTGTCACGATCTCAAGCAGATGTTACAATCCAGTTCTAAGAACTCTCATTTATTCATATATTTATTCTCTCAATTGTAATCAACTGCTACTTAGTTGGGAAGAATCCAGACCACGCTTTTCTTTATTTTGATCTGGTTATCACCTTTAAAGCCCTACATGGCTTAGGACCCGGATATCTACGAGACCGTCTTCTGCCACATACCTCCCAGCGTCCGATAAGATCACACAGGATGGGCCTTCTCCAGGTGCCGTCGACTAGACAATGTCGCCTGGCAGCTCCTCGGGGTAGGGCCTTCTCTGTAGCTGCCCCAGCCCTATGGAATGATCTACCCCCAGAGATCCGGACCCTCCCCACTCTCTCTCGGCCTTCCGAAAGTCTACTAAGACCTGGCTATTCCGGCAGGCCTGGGGCTGTTGACCTCATGAATGAGGTCCAGCCCCACTAAGATTGAGTGTATGGTGTGTTTTTTAACCTGCTTTTCCTTTCTATTTTAATTTTTTTTGGTATTCTTTTTAGAGTTGTTTTTATGTAAGGCGCCCGGAGTCCTTCGGGATTGGGCGGCATATAAATTCATTAAAGTTGGATTTTGGAATTTATCTTGATTTTTCAGCCTTCAAGTGAGATTTGACCCCTGTGGTCACTACTTCAAAAGCTTGCAGTTTTCTTGGCATGGTTTGTTATTGCTTCCTTCCTGGGGCTGAGTGTTAGTGACTGGCCTAAGGTCACCTGGCTGCCTTGGTATCTAAGGCAGAACTAAAACTCGCCACCTCCTGGTGATTGGTTCAAAGCTATCCCACCGGCTTTTATGACTGGTTCCACCACAAAACCGCGGACGACAAAACCGCGGTCGACGAAAGCGCGTATGTGACATCATCACAGCGCGACGAAAAAGATCGAAAAATGTAAAAATAAAGCGAAAACCTTACCCTAACCCCCCCAAACCTAACCCTAAACCTAACCCTTAACCTAACGAAAAACCTAACGCTAACCCTTAACCTAACGCTAAATGTAACGCTAACGCTCTAAACCTAACCCTAACCCTTAACCTAACCCTTACCTTTATGTGAATCGGCTTGCTGTAATTTAATTTTTATTTCAATTTTTCGATCTTTTTCGTCGCGTTGTGATGACGTCACATACGCGATTTCGTCGACCGCGCTTTTGTGGAACGCGGTTTTGACGGGTCACGTTTGTGACTACGTAAGACGAGACTAGAACTCAAAGTCACCCAGCCAGTTTTCATGCCTAACTAGAACTCCCTGCCTCCCTGTTCCTAGCCTGATGCCTTTACTGCTTCAATAAACAGGTTCTTCCAGAATTGTTATTACTCTTGGAAAATTTCCTTAGGGCTGTAGAATTTCCATATCGTAAGTGGAAATTTCCTTAGGGCTGTAGAATTTCCATATCGTAAGTGGAAATTTCCTTAGGGCTGTAGAATTTCCATATTGTAAGTGGTGATTTTCCAGGACTTAAATATGTTGCAGGTTTTCAACAAGGTAAAGGATAAAGAGGCCTTCAGGTTGAGCTTGGCGCCGGGTGAGGACATCTGTGGAATTTCCCAGTGTTGTGGAAGTACCTGATTTTCCCAGAAATGGGGAAAATCTTACTTCCAGATTTTACCAATAGCCCTGAAATTCCCAGGGCTTAGCTACTAAGAGAGATGAGTTAATTCTTGCAGGTAATCCTCAGGTTACGACCACAGTGGAACTCCAATTTCCTGATGTTAAGCGAGGCAGATACTAAGTGAGTTTTGCCCCATTTTATGACCTTTCCTGCCACCATCAATGCAGTTGTTAAGGTTGTTAAGTGAATCTGGCTTCCCCATTGATTTTACTAATCAGAAGGTCGGGGGAATACGTGCTCTGGGATTCTGCAACCATCATAAATATGAGTCAGTTGGGTTCACCCACAAAACCGCGAAGCCCTTATCCGCGCTGACATAAGTGCGGAGGGCAAATCCACGCCGTCCGAAGCGCTAAGGAAAAAGGCGACCCTACCGCGATGACATAACCGCGGAGGGCAAATCCGCGCCTTCCGAAGCACTCAGCACCCTAAACCTAACCCTTAACCTAACCCCAACCTAACCCTTAACCTAACCCAAACCTAACCTAACCCTAACCTAACCCTTAACCTAACCCTAAACCTAACCCTAACCTAACCCTAACCCTAACCCTAACCCTAACCCAAACCTAACCCTAACCTAACCCAAACCTAACCCTAAACCTAATCCTTAACCTAACCCTAAACCTAACCCTAAACCTAACCCTAAACCTAATCCTTAACCTAACCCTAAACCTAACCCTAAACCTAACCCAAACCTAACCCTAAACCTAACCCTAAACCTAACCCTAAACCTAACCCTAAACCTAACCCAAACCTAACCCTAAACCTAATCCTTAACCTAACCCTAAACCTAACCCAAACCTAACCCTAAACCTAATCCTTAACCTAACCCTAAACCTAATCCTTAACCTAACCCTAAACCTAACCCTTAATCTAACCCTAACCTAAACCTAACCCTAAACCTAACCCCAACCTAACCCTAAACCTAACCCTAACCCTAACCCAAACCTAACCCTAACCTAACCCTAACCCTAACCCTAACCCTAACCCAAACCTAACCCTAACCTAACCCTAACCCTATACTTAACCCTAAACCTAATCTTAACCCTTACCTTAATTTAAATTGGCTTTCTGCCGCCGCGCTGTTTTAAAGCGCCCTTCTGTCGCTGCGCTGTTGTCGCGGCGGTGATGACGTTGCGGCTTTAGCGACGCGGTTTTATCACCGCTATTTTGACGAGCACAGTTTGGTCGTGCCACGAGTCAGTTGCTAAGCATCTGAATTTTGATCACAGGATATGTGGATGCTCCAATGGTTGTAAGTTTGAAAAATGGACATATGTTCCTTTTATTTGTGCCATCGTAACTTTGGTCATTAAACGAATGGTTGTAAATCAATAAATACCTGTATTTTTTTAAGAGAACATTAATTTACACACCTGTTCCTGGGCAGTTGTGGTGGACCATAACTCTTTTGCCTTTCATCCTGTGTCCATACTTGGGGAAAACCCAACACACAAACACCTCAAATAGCTTTACTTTTCCACTGCCCAGCCAATTAGGTTGCCTCTGTAATAGCATTCCAACATTAAATAAAAAATGTGATTAAACTTTGTAAGTGGTTGAAGCCTTCAGCTAACATTAAGTTCTCACAATCACAAAGTTGAACGATCAGAAGATTTCATAATTATACATGATTCCAAACAGTCTTCGTTCCAAGTGTTTTTATTTCTGGCCCCTCTGGAGTGCCTGCTAAAATACTGCGGTTTAGCATCTCATACAAATATGAAACTATCTGGCACAGTAGATAATTTGTAATTCCAGTGTCCTCCATATCATTTCTACTACAATTGTCATCATCATAATTGTCACCAATTGTCAATTGGTGAAATGTTGACAATCATAAACCAAGCTAGTGTACTGTACTCTCTTATTATTTCTAATTCTGTTGTGTTCTATTCTATTCTATTTGTGAGAAATTTCCTGACAGTGAGAACCAGTGGAACAACTTGCCTCCAGAAGTTGTTGCTTGACAACTTTTAAGAAAGGCGGCTTTTAAGAAGAGATTGAACATCCATTTGCCTGAAATGTTATCTGCTGCCTGAGCAGGGGGTTGGACTAGAAGACCTCTGAGGTCTCTTCCAACCCTCTGATTTTTTTTTTTAATCAACAGTAAAATTGATTTAAAAATTCACAAAGATGAGAAGGAGCAAGCCACACATGAGGGGGCAGTTTTATATTAGTCCATTAACCATCATTAATCACCTCCAGAATGGCACGCCCCTATATAAATCATGTGATGAAAGAAATGTCCTGGGTTCAGCTCCAAGTGGGGATAAAGACACTGGAAACATGGAGGCTGCTTGGAAAGATGGTTTATTGTTGGACAGGGACACATGGCTTGAGCCCCGAACAGAAAAGGTGATCACATGCTTCAATGTTGGTGGAGAAGAAGAGAAGGGCTGAAGAAGAGAAGAAGGGCTGAAGGAGGGGCTTGCTAGGCTTTTTATACCCTGTTTAGTCCCACCTCTCTGTTTCCTGTTCCTGTGTAAGAAATGTATTCTGATTGGTTGTCAGACTCCCATGGTGCCATGCAGGAGGCTATTCTCTAGGCTGTGTTTTGAACCCAGGTATAGATGAGTTCTCAGATGCCATGTGGAGAGTTGAGTAAAGTTCCAATATTATCATGCCTTTCTGCTGTAGCTGCTGGTGAAGTCTTTATTATGTAAAGCGATTAGCCTGGCCGTGTCAATGGCCCATTAACAAAGTGGGGATGGGCAGGAAGCTACAGGCAACTATTCTGTCTTTTAAAACATGCTTCATTTCACATTCCAGAGAAACATTCTGCCTTTTTAATATTTCCTAGGATATTTCATTTTTCTGGGAGACGGCTGGATGATAACTTCCCACACATGTTAGAAATAAGTTACTAAAAACATGGTTTTTCAATTTCCTGATTTCTGGCTAGCTGGGGACATTTTCAAACCAAACATTAGATGGCAGCCTGCTACCATTTTTATTTTCCTAAGACTGCCTTAAGGACTGGTATTCTGCAGGTCATATTTCCACTCAAAATGTTTTAAAAATAGAAGGAATGAGGCAAGCCCGTCAGTAACAGGTTTATTGCAGATGCAACTTGATAGAGATATTTTTGCTCCACTGGGCAACTTTTAAGATGTGCGGACTTCAACTCCCAGCATTCCTCAGCCACCCATGCTGAGCAATTAAATCCCACTGATTTATAGGATTTATTTTGCATTGAATAAGGTGGCTTTTTTTAGCAGCGATAAAATGCTGTGACCGAACTCCGCGCCTGCAGTTTCATGCACCTTTGCAATATTAAGATCGTGGAATCAATGAGCCCCTTTAATTCATATTAAATATCTCCCAAGCAGCATGCGTACCTCAAACGAGCCACTGCGCAGGCGCAAAAGTTTGACTTTGTCGGCGCTTGCGCGGATGCCTCAGACATTAAGCGCCGTTTTTTTTTTAAAAAACAGCCAAGCCAAACGGTCGGCGTCTGGCGCATGCGCTGTGGCTCCCCTTCGAGCCCGTGGGGAAAGCGCGGGCGGCTGTCATGGCGGCGCGCCGAGGTTGGTGCGGAGGAAAAGGCTCGTTTCTGGCTTTGGCCTCCGGCGTGACGCTTCTGAAACTGCTCCTCATTCCGACATAGTAAGAGACCCGCATTATTTTGTCTTTCGGGCTGATTAAAAAGGCGCGCGGAGGGAGGGTGGAAGGTTCAGCCGCCGCCATTGTAGATTCGGCTCTTCCAAGAGAGTTTCCCCCGCCCTCCACTGAAAGTGGCCTCCCCCCCCCCTTTGGCTGTTCCCGGGGCTCGTTCTTCTCCCTCCGTGTTCTTCTTTGCTAAGCTTCCAAGCCTCGCTAATCTATAGTGAATGAGAGCCAGGGTGGCTGGGGATGATGGGGATTGTAGTGTAACACTTCAAGAGGGAGTCTCTTGGATTTTCCCGAGGTTTCTGTTGGAATAGCAGTAGTCCTCGACTTACAACCCCAATTGAGCCCAAAATTTTGGTTGCTCAGTGAAACGTTTAGTTCATTGAATTTTGCTTCGTTTTACATCAGTTCTTGCTACCTTTGTTAAGTGAATCACTGCGGTTGTTAAGTGAGTCACATGTTGGTTAAGTGAATCCGGCTTCCCCGTTGACTTTGCTTGCAAGAAGGTTGCAAAAGGAGGATCACGTGACTCCAGGACACTGCGACCGTCGTAAATGTGAGTCAGTGGCCAAGCGTCTGAATTTTGATCACGGGGATGCTGCAAGGGTCATAAGTATGAAAAACAGTTTCAGTGCCGTTGCAACTTCGGACGGTCGCTAAATGAACGGTTGTAAGTCGAGAACTACCTATATTAACTATTTAGTCCTATTCTCTACAGTTAACCTGGTTAGTGAATTAATTAACCCAACTTGGCACATTGATCCATAGATTTAAAAAGTGGATGGTATATATGGTAGATTAGCCATGGGGGTGCAGTGGTTAGAATGCAGTTCGGCAGTTCGATTCTCACCGACTCAAGGTTGACTCGGCCTTCCATCCTTCCGCGGTCAGTAAAATGAGGACCCAGATGTGTGTGGAGCCTTCCTGGAACTGCTGAAAGGACTGTGTTGTGTAGCTGTGCTTTCTTCAGCTCCATAACTGTCCTTTCAGCAGGTCCAAGAAGGTGCCACATCCATTTGCACCACTCAGATCATCCTGAGGACACAGGTAAACCTCCAAGTGGCCTCAACGACCTTCTAAAAGGATGCAAATGACCAGATGTCTGCAAGGAGGATCAATCCTTCCATTCCCCCACCATCCAGTCAGAGCCGAAGAAGCTTCTTGGATGAGAAGTGAAATGTCTTCAAACGAAAACCAGAAAGTCCAGTTGCCTCTTGAAAAAAGCACCTTTGGGACAACCCTGACCTGGATGACTTGAGAATCGTCGTAGTCCACTATCTGGATACTAACAGTTAACTCTTTGTAGTCATTCCACAGATTTTGAAGTGCACAGGAACTGGCTTGCCATTACTCACAGCCTACCAGCCTCTCGGTGGTACTATGAGGTGCGTATCTTATGGTTTCATTGCCTGAAAATGTCTTGTGTCAGAAGAGCAGCGACTTGACTTTGCTAGTCAGAAGGTCGCAAAAGGGGGTTTCATAACCCCAGGACGCTGCAACCGTCATACATATGAGTCAGTTGCCAGGCGTCTGAATTTTGAGCATGGGGTGGCTGCAGTAGTTCTAAATGGGAAAAACATGTATAAGTCACTTTTTCCAGTGCTGTATCTTCGAACAGCCACTAAATAAACATACAGGTAGTCCCCGACTTCCGACCATAATTGAGGCCAGGATCTCTGTTGCTACGTGAGACGTTTGTTGAGTTTTGCCCCCATTTTACGACCTTTCCTGCCACCGTGGTTAAGTGAATCACTGCAGTTGATAAGCGAGTAACCTGGTTGCTAAGTAAATCCGGCCTCCCCACTGACTTTGCTTGTCAGAAGGTCGCAAAAGGGGATCCCATGACCCCAGGACACAGCAACGGTCATAAGTTTAAGTTTAATAAATTTATATGCCGCCCAATCCCGAAGGACTCCGGGCGGCTTACATAAAAACAATTCTAAAAAGAATACAAAAAATTTAAAATAGAAAGGAAAAGCAGGTTAAAAAACACACCATACACTCAATCTTAGTGGGGCTGGACCTCATTCATGAGGCCTGCCAGAAAAGTCAGGTCTTAATAGACTTTATGAAGGCCGTGAGAGTGGGGAGGGTCCGGATCTCTGGGGGTAGATCGTTCCATAGGTCCGGAGCAGCTACAGAGAAGGCCCTCCCCCGAGGAGCCGCCAGACGACATTGTCTAGTCGACGGCACCCGGAGAAGGCCCACCCTGTGAGATCTTATCGGACACTGGGAGGTATGTGGCAGAAGGCGGTCCCGTAGATATCCAGGCCCTAAGCCATGTAGGGCTTTAAAGGTGATAACCAGAGTGTGGACCACTTGCCAAAGATCTGAATTTTGATCCCATGATGATGGGAATGCTTCCAAGGTCGTAACAGTGAAAAATGGTCATAATGGATAGAATAGAATAGTGATTAGACACACAAGGAATTTATCTTTGGGGCATATGCACCCAGTGTACATTAAAAAAATACATTCATCAAGAATCATAAGGTACAACACTTGATGACTGTCATAGGATACAAATAAGCAAACAAATCATACTAGGAAACAATATAAATCCTAAGGATGCAAGCAACAAGTTACAGTCATACAGTCATAAGTGGGAGGAGATAGGTGATAGGAATGATGAGAAAACTAATAGTAATAGTAATGCAGCCTTAGTGAATAGTTTGATAGCGTTGAGGGAATTATTTGTTTAGCAGAGTGATGGCATTCGGGGGAAAAACTGTCCTTGAGTCTAGTTGTTCTGGTGTTCAGTGCTATATAGCGTCATTTTGAGGGCAGAAGTGGAAACAATTTTATGTCCAGGATACGAGGGGTCCGTAGCTATTTTCACAGCCCTCTTTTTGACTCATGCAGTATACAGGTCCTCAATGGAAGGCAGGTTGGCAGTAATTGTTTTTTCTGATTATCCTCTGTAGTCTTTATTTCTGTCTTGTTGGGATGCAGAGCCAAACCAGAGAGTAATGGAGGTGCAGATGACAGACTCAACCATTCCTCTGTAGAACAGAATCGGTTCTTTGGGCAGTTTGAGCTTCCTGAGTCACTAGTATCTTCGAATGGTCACTAAACAAATGGCTGTAAGTCGAGGACTGCCTGCATTCTCCAAAACGGGGTGTGGTTAGGAGCTATGCTCATCATCTGGTTTCTGAATCTACCCACAGACAGATTGTTTAACCGGAAAGTTTGCTTTTAAGATCTGCTTGTTGTTACTGGAAGCTGAACAAACCTCTCAAGCAGGCAACTGCAGTCTCTCTCTTGCCTGTCCTGTCAGCCTTCCTAGATTAAAAAGGAAAGGTCTCTGTCTGGATTAGCCCAGCAAACTGATCCAGATCGTTCCCCTTTGCACAAACGAGCATAGCAACCACAGACCAGTTTGCAATAATTTGGGTAAGTTCACTCTTCCCCCTTTTAAATATTTCAAACAGATTTGGGGCAATTCTTCCGATTCCTTGAATCCTGCAAAAAAATTTTTTTAAAGGGAGCTAAACTTGCTGTCCTTTTAAAAGTTTCTTTTACTTTTCCCCCCAACCTTTTTTCTTTCCTTTTTAAGCCTGTATGAATCTTTTTATTATTGTAATCAGTAATTGTAATCAATATGATTGAGAGCCATTTTGATCTAGTAGTTAAGGCATCAGGTTAAAAAAATGGGAGTCCATGAGATCTTGTCCTAGCTTAAAAATGAAAGTCGAGTTGGGTGAATTCTAGTCCTGCCTTAGGCATGAAAGCCAGCTGGATGACTTTGGGCCGGTCACTCTCTCAACCCAACCCATGTTACAGGATTGTTGTTATGGGGGAAGCAGGAAGGAGGAAGAAGTATTCAGTATCTTACAAAAGTTATAGAGGTGAAATGTAAATTTAAAAAAATCAAAACTTTTATTGAATTGTTATTTAAAAAACGACGGGGAAGCACCAAGTGTTCCTTCGGAAAAAAACAGTTACAAACAAACCTTTAGCAGTGTGAACTATTTGAGAGCAGAAGGTTGTCGTGATTAATGGCAGAATCGCTTTTGTTGTATTTATTCACTTGCAAGTGACTAAATAGATAGGCAGCCAATATGTCATTGGGTTTTTGTGCTAAACTGGGACGTTAACCTGATGATTTAAGTCATCATCTACTGGCCGGATGCCCTTCCGGTTGCCAATGCAGTGCTCTGTTTAGCAGATATATTCTTAGTGTGGCCCAGAGAGAGAAACGTCTGCCTCTATCTAGGATCGAACTCACAGCCTCCTGATTGTGAGGCGGGAGCTCCACCACTAGGCCACCGCACCAAACTTGATGACTTAAATAACCCTGCCAAACTCTGGGATTTGGTGACCTGAAATGGATGCTAAAGCTTGAAACGTACAATCCTCTCACACCTCTTCATATAGATTCTTGCTGCTTATTTTATTTTATTTTCTGAATTTCAGGCAACTTCTGAGTGGACCTTGGATTACCCTCCCTTTTTTGCCTGGTTCGAGTATCTGCTTTCCCACGCTGCCGTGTACTTCGACAAAGAGATGCTGTCCATTCAGAACCTCAACTATTCCAGCCAAATGACCATTCTTTTCCAAAGGCTGTCGGTGATCGCTACCGATACGCTCTACATCTATGCTGTGTACCAGTAAGTGGTTGTGTCTTTCTTTCTGTATCCCTTTATAAGAGCCATGATGGTGCAGTGGTTAAAAAGCAGTACTGCAGGCTAATTGTGGTGACTGCTGGCTGCCAGCGGTTCAGCAGTTCAAATCTCATCAGGCTCAAGGTTGACTCAGCCTTCTGTCCTTCCAAGGTGGGTAAAATGAGGACCCAGATTGTTAGAGGCGATAGGCTGGAAACAGCCAAGAGAAGGCTGTAAATCACTGTGAGATGGTATTTAAGTCTAAGGGCTATTGCTATTTTCCTTCCTCCCTCCCTCCCTCCCTCCCTCCCTCCCTCCCTCCCTCCCTCCCTCCTTCCTTCCTTCCTTCCTTCCTTCCTTCCTTCCTTCCTTCCTTCTGCAGTGGTTAGAATGTAGTATTATAGACTGACTCTGTCCAGTGCCAAGAGTCTAATCCTGAGTGGCTCATGGTTGACTTCCAAGGTCGGTAAAATGAGGACCCAGATTGTTGGGGGAAAGAGGCTGACACTCTAAACCACTTAGAGAGGACTGGAAAGCACCGTGAAGCTGTATATAAGTCTGAGTGCTATTGCTATTTGGTGTGCCCTGGAGCCTAGAGAAAAGGGAAGGAGGCCACTGATTTTGATTATCCTGGTCTTTACTTGATATTTCCAAAATGCAGGTAGTCCTCGACTTACAACCATAATTGAGCCCAAAGTTTCCATTTCTAAGCAAGAGAGCTGTTAAGTGAGTTTTGCCCCATTTTGCTACCTTCCCTGCCATGATTGTTAAGTGAATCACTGCAGATGTTAAGTTAGTCACACAGTTGTTCAGCGAATCCAGCTTCTCTTGACTTTGCTTGTCAGAAGGTCGCAAAAGGGGAATCATATGACCCCGGGACACTGCAACCGTCATAAATATGAGCCAATTGCCAAATGACTGAATTTTGATCACATGACCATGGGGAGACTGCAATGGTCGTAGGTATGAAAAGTGGTCATAAGTCCCTTTTTCCAGTGCTGTTGTAACTTCGAATTGTCACTAAACAAATTGTTGCAACTTCAAATGCTTGCTAAATGAACCTTCCTTGCCACCGTTGTTAAGTGAATCGCTGCAGCTGTTAAGTTAATAACAGTTGTTAAGCGCATCCGACTTCCCCATTGACTTTGCTCATCAGGTGGTCACAAAAGGGGATCACATGACCCCGGGACCCTGCAACCGTCATAAATACATGCCAAGCCTCTGAATATAGATCATTGGTCCGTAGGGATGCTGCAAAGGTCATAAGTGTGAAAAACTGTCCTCAGTCACTTTTTTCACTGTCATAACTTTGGTCACACAACGAATGATTGTAAGTCGAGGACTATCTAATTGGGGAAGCGAAGGGAACGTAGACGTTTTTGCTTGATAAACTACGTGTCTCATAAATTGCACACATGTAGGAATTAAGGAGCCAAGGTGGCGCAGTGGTTAAATGCAGCACTGCAGGCTACTGCTAGATCAGCAGTTCAGCAGTTCAAATCTCACCGGCTCAGGGTTGACTTAGCCTTCCATCCTTCCGAGGTGGGTAAAATGAGGACCCAGATTGTTGGGGGCAATATGCTGACTCTCTGTAAACCGCTTAGAGAGGGCTGAAAGCCCTATGAAGCGGTATATAAGTCTACTGCTATTGCTATTGCTAATTGTGTGTCTTGGTTTCTTCTTACAGATGCTGCAGTTGTGTAAACGGGAAGCAGGGTGCAAAAGACCCCTTGGAAAGCCCACCGTTTGTTCTTTCGGTCCTTCTCCTGTGGAATTTTGGCCTCTTAATTGTGGATCGTATCCATCACTCAGGTTTTTTTTGCTGACAATCCTAATCCATTAACCAAGTATGAGTGTGGGGTGAAAAAAATAACTTTTGTGTACGTTTAGATCTACAGAATCTGTTAAGGGTTTGAGTTTTAGAGCTAGCTGGAATCGTATTTAAATTGGAAAATGGTGGCTTGGAGGAATTTTTCTAAAGCAGGTGGACTTCCTTATATCAATCTCAGATATTCACTTCCAGTACAACGGTTTCTTGTTTGGATTGCTGCTGCTTTCCATTGCACGATTATTCCAGGTAGTGTATAGCTCATCTTTTCCTTGCCTCTGTCTGTCTGTCTGTCTCTCTGCACGCACACACACACCTTGACTTCTTCCTCTTCCTATTTTCCCCACACTGTAAGCTGGGTTGGGTAGAGAGGGGCAGGGGAGCCTGGTCCAAAATCACCCAGCTGGGTTTCATGCTTAAGGCGGGACTAGAACTCACTGCCTCCTGGTGATTGTCCCAAATTCCTCCAGCCAGCTTTCATTCCTAAGATAGGACTAGAATTTACTATCTCCTGGTGATTGGCCCAATGTCACCCAGCTGGCTTTCATGCCTAAAGTGGGAGGAGAAGTCACCATATCCTGGTTATTGGCCCAAAGTGCTCCAGTCAGCTTTCATTCCTAAGAGCAATAGCAATAGCAATAGCAGTAGACTTATATACCGCTTCATAGGCCTTTCAGGCCTCTCTAAGCGGTTTACAGAGAGTCAGCATATTGCCCCCAACAATCTGGGTCCTCATTTTACCCACCTCGGAAGGATGGAAGGCTGAGTCAACCCTGAGCCGGTGAGATTTGAACCGCTGACCTGCTGATCTAGCAGTAGCCTGCAGTGCTGCACTTAACCACTGCGCCACCTCCTGGTGATTGGCCCAGTCACCCAGATGGCTTTCATGCCTAAGCAGGACTAGAACTCACCGTCTCCTGGTGATTGGCCCAAAGTGATCCAGTTGGCTTTCATGCCTAAGGTGGCATTAGAACTCACAGTATTTCTACTAGAATGAACAAAGGAGGATAATTCTGAATCTTGAAAAGCTCGAATGTTGTTTTGTTAAACTACAGAAAGTCCCAAATTCCTCATCTAACTCTTGGCCATCATGCTTTGATAAAGACAACGGATGTTGGTTTGTTTTAACTCTTTGTTCTTCTCTTCCCCATCATCATTTTTTCCCCCAGAAAAGATACTTGGAGGGAGCATTTCTCTTCGCTGTCCTCCTGCATTTCAAACACATCTTCCTCTATGTAGCCCCAGCCTATGGCGTCTACCTACTCCGATCTTACTGCTTCGCCCAAAATAATCCAGGTATGTTGCTGACAATTTCATACAGGGAGTCCTTGATTTACAACACTTCGCTTAGTGATCATTTGAAGTTAACGGCGTTGAAAAAGGTGGCTCGTGATCCTTTTTCACATTTACGACCGTTGCAGCATCCCAGTGATCGCGTGATTTCCATTTGGGCGCTTGACAGCTGACTCACTTTTATGATGTTACTAATTTAAGAACCGCAGCGATTCACTTAGTAACTGTGGCAAGGAAGGTCGTAAAATGGGGCAAGACTCGCTTCACAACTACCTTGCTTAGCAGCACAAATTTTGGGTCTCAGTTGTGGACATAAGTCAAGGACTCCCTGTATTCCAGAATACAAGGTCTCGTTAGAAAGCGGTCTGATTTGTCACTCTCGGGTTTGAAATTTTATCATCATTCTAGCTCTCATTGTGTCTAGATGGATCTCTTCGGTGGCGCAGTTTCAGTTTTCTACGCGTGATCGTGCTTGGATTAATTGTCTGCCTCGTTTCTGCCGTTTCCTTGGGACCATTTTTGGTTTGGGTAAGAAACCCCTCTGTTTTTCTGAAATATATTTTTTATGACCTTAGAATGGTCACTAAGTGAACCGTTGTAAGTTGAGGACTGCCTGTAATCTGCTTTGGGTCCCAGGCTGGGATCAATGTATTTTTGTCCGTGTTGCTTGTGTGGTTTTATGTTGGTAATTGTTTTTTCTGCTTTTGGGGGTAAATGCTGTCCGGAGTCTGTTGGAGTTGGGCAGTAAATTTGAATAAATAAACAAAAATGAACTAAAGTTTATGAAACCAACTCAAGCAAAGTAGCAATATTCCAAGTACCACAGGGTTTAAAATGTTATTAAGTTTGGTTGTTTCTTGGTCTAAATACTGTATTTTTCGGACTATAAGACGCACCAAGGTTTTGAAGAGGCAAATTTTTTAAAAAGTAGGTAGGTGGATAGAGAAGGAGAGAAAGAGAGAGAAATACAGTAGGTAGGTAGGTAGGTAGGTAGGTAGAGAGAGAGAGAGTGAGTAGGTAGGTAGGTAGGTAGGTAGGTAGAGAGAGAGAGAGAGAGAGTGAGTAGGTAGGTAGGTAGATAAAGGGAAAGAGAGAAATAGAGAGATAGAGAAATACAGTAGGTGGGAGAGAAAGAGTGTAGGTAGGTAGGTAGAGGGATAGAGAGAGAAATAGAAAGAGATAGAGAAATACAGTAGATAGGTAGGAAGAGAGAGAGAGTAGGTAGGTTGATAGGTAGAAGGGGGGAGAGAGAGAGAAATGCAATAGTTGGTAGGTAGAGGGATAGAGAGAAATAGAGAGAAATACAGTTGGTAGTAGGGGGTGAGAGAGTAGGTAGGTAGGTAGATGTTTCCAGGTGTATATCCATGTGCTGGAGAAGGCAATTGCTGACAAACCTTAAGACTTTGTTTCTGCTGGCCCAGCACTTAAGCAGTCTAATTCTCATCAGTTAAAGAGCTTTCCAAAAGGGGGGGAGGGACCTTTTTGCACTCCGCAAACCTCCCCAAAACGGCCTGTTTTTCGCGAAAACGGGCCCGTTTTTTCCCCAAATAAAAGGCATGAATAGCATTGGGGGGGGCTTGCAGAGTGCTCCTGGGGAGATGGGGGGGGGACTGGCGAAAACGGGCCTGTTTTTTGTCAAAAAAAGTGCATGCATAGCCTTATGGGGGGGCTTATACAGTGCTGCTCAGCGCGGGGGCTGGGTGCAAAAAATGGCCAATTGTTTGCTCATTTCTGCCCTCCCCAGCCCCCAGGAGCTCTCTGAAAGCCTCCATAAGGGTATGCACAGCCATTTTGGTGAAGGGGGCAGGGCTTCAGGAGGCAAAAAAATGTTGTATTCAGTGTATAAGGTGCACCCAGATTTTCAGCCTCTTTTTTGAGGAAAAAAGGTGCATCTTATACTCTGAGAAATACGGTAAGTTTTTCAAATTTGGCAACCATGAGAAGGTGTGGAGGTCGGCTGGTTGGGGGATTGTAGGAGTTGAAGTCCTTAAATGTACCACATTTTTAAAAAAAACCAATTTAATTGGAATGAGGAGAAGATTAATATGACTTTTCTCCCATTTAGGGTCAGCTTCCTCAACTTTTCTCTCGCCTCTTCCCTTTCAAACGGGGCCTCTGCCATGCCTACTGGGCCCCAAACGTTTGGGCGGTGTATAACTCCCTTGACAAAATGTTGTCAGTCCTTGGTAGGTATCTTAATCATTTTGTTTCTCTGACTGGCTGTCCTTCCATCCAGCCATTTTATTCCATATGGACACCGCCACCTGACTCCAGCCACTCTACCTAGCGCACCACATTAGCCCGTCTCAATCGTTCAGGCAGGGAAAGCGTTTGCAAGCCCCGTCAGTCAAAAGAATTCCAATTGGCAAGATCTGGGATTTGGTTTCAGCAAAACCCCACTTCCTTCTGGCACTGATGACATTACCTAGTTTGGTAGCGAAACGTCTGCAAGATAACCACCAAGCTCAGAGAGCACCAAGGACTCCACAGCCCTCCTCCTTACCCCACTCCACCCTATCATCATCATCTTTTAACGAATCCATAATCCCTTGCAGGGTGGAATCTGGGCAACTAAATGGAGCTGAGTATTTACTGGCTGGATGCCCTTCCAGTCGCCAATGCGGAGTTTTGTTCAACAGATACATTTTTTCAGATGTCTTTTTGGTAGGAACCCGTTTTGATCTGGATGGATAATTTCATTTAATGTCTCCCCCCCCCCCCTTTCTGCAATTATGGCAGCAAATGTTTTATTATCGGCATTTAATAATGAGATAGGCCTATAATTCTTAATATGCTGGTGGTCTGTATCTTCTTTCGGTATTAATATATTATATGCCTCTGTCCATGATTTCGGTAGTTTATCTTCAGCTAGTGCTTCATTGTATAATTCCAGCATTAATGTCTCAAATGGTCCTTGTATATTTTTATATAATACTGCGGGGAATTCATCAGGTCCCGGTGTTTGTTGTTGTTGTTGTTGTTGGTTTGTTGTTGTTGTTTTCCTGCCTCCATTATTTCCATCATGGCTATTTTATCATTTAACATCTTTCTTTTTGTGACCGGTATTGTACTTAGACCCCCCTCTCCATTCAATATTGTTTAATACTATCTTCTGATATATCTTCTTGACTATACAGGTCCTTAAAAAAAATTGAATTATATTGTTTTTATCTTCTATCCAGTAGTATAAGTTCCAGATACATTTTCTATTATTATAAAGTTTTTTATTTTTTTTCATTTTCATAACATAATCGCATGTACTGTATACTATTAAATAGCCAACAATATATTGTATTATTAAATGTTTACATCGATTCCTCTTACCATCAACTCCCAAAAACAATTATTGTCTCTTCTGCTCTCCATACACCATATTTGTACCTTATCCATTACTTTCTTTTCCATTTCTCCTCCCCCTTCCTACCTCCTTTCTTCCCTCTGTCATCCTTCCTTTCTCTACTTCCCCTTCCTCTCTCCTCCTCCTCTCCCCCCTTCCCACTCCTCATTTCTCTACTCCTCTCCCCCCTTGCCCTCTCTTCTATCCCTATCTTCCTCTCTCTCCTCTACTTCCCATTCTTCATCTCATTTACTTGGTATATTTCAGCTTCTGAGCGAGCTCCATTTTATGTTCATGGTATTTATAATTCATTTTCAATATACATATTTCATTTTAACATGTATTCTCCTTTTTTAAAAAAAAAATAGAAAAAAGTATACTTACATAGTCATTGTGCTTTTAACCCACCCACCCCCGTTACATTTTCATTGCGCCCAGAGAGAAAAATATCTGGCTCTACCTAGGATCGAACTCCCAGCCTCCTGATTGTGAGAACTCCACCTCTAGGCCACCGCAACACACACACACACCTACCTACCTTCTACCACTGAATATGTTACCCAGTTGAGCAATTAAATGTTTGCAAGAAAATCAGCAAGCTCAGAGATGACCAAAGTCCCCTTAAATCTATTTCAGATTGTTTGAGTGTGCGCCTGAGCTGACTAACAAATTTCCTCTTGATTTCCCAGGGCTAAAGTATCAATTGCTTGACCCTGCAAAAATACCTAAGGCGGCCATGACCGGAGGGCTGGTTCAGGAATTTCAGCACAGCGTCCTTCCTTCTGTGACCCCACTAGCAACCTTATGCTGCACCGCCATCTCAATGGTGGTAAGTATAAACCATTCTCCCGCCTGCGAATTTTGCTGTATTTTTATTTCCTGTGGCCAAATCTGTTGAATTTCAGTCTCTTACCGGTCAATAGTGGTAAAGGGACGCGGTAGCTCAGTGGCTAAGACACTGAACTTGTTGATCAGAAAGGTTGGCGGTTTGAATCCCTAACCCTGCCTAACGGAGTGAGCTCCTGTTACTTGTCCCAGCTTCTGCCAACCTAGCAGTTTGAAAGCAGGTAAAAAATGCAAGTAGAAAAATAGGGATCACCTTTGGTGGGAAGGGAACAGCGTTCTGTGCCCCTTCGGCATTTAGTCATGCCGGCCACATGACCACGGAGACGTCTTCGGACAGCGCTGGCTCTTCGGCTTTGAAACGGGGATGAGCACCGCCCCCTAGAGTCAGGAACGACCAGCACACATGTGCGAGGGGAACCTTTACCTTTTTAACCGGTCCACAATTCCCTTTAAAATAGCTCATTCTGCTCTTATTTGACGAACTCTGTCACGCAGCAATTCTCTTATTAGGCAAGAAGTAGAGTAACGAAAAATTTTAAAAATTCTAAATATTACAGTGCCTGATTCTTACAGAAAGGACAGAAACTAGGAAGCTGTACAATTAATCTTCAACTTACAGCAGTTTGTTTAGTGACATTGAAAGTTACAATGTCACTGCAAAAAGTGACTTATGACCATTTTTCATACTTGGGCCCGTTGTAACATCCCCATAGTCACATATTCAAAATTTTAATTCTTGGCAACTGACTCATATTTATGACGGTTGCAGTGCTCCGGGGTCACCTGCTCACCTTTTGCAACCTTCTGACAAGCAAAATCAATGGGGGAGCCACTTAATAACCATGTTATTAACCTAACACCCGCAGTGCTTCGCTTAACAACTGTGGCAAGAAAGTTTGTAAAACGGGGCAAAGCTCACTTGACAAATTTCTCACTTAGCAACATCAATTCTGGGCTCAGTTGCGGCTGTAAGTCGCAGGACTGCCTGTAACTTATTCAGGTCCTATTTTCAGTGTCTGTGGAAAGTAGTTTTTGACTATTTTCTGTAATAGTCTGTGGAAGTGACCACGGGAGACTGGATGAGGAGATGCTGTCTAGAGCAGGAGTCTCCAACCTTGGCAACTTTAAGACTCATGGACTTCAACTCCCAGAATTCCTCAGCCAGCCATGCAACTTTAAGACTCGTGGACTTCAACTCCCAGAATTCCTCAGCCAGCCATGCAACTTTAAGACTCGTGGATTTCAACTCCCAGCTTTGTTGGCTGAGGAACTCTGGGAGTTGAAGTCCACAAGTCTTAAAGTTGCCAAGGTTGGTGGCCCCTGTTCTAGGAAACCCTCAGATAAGAAGCAGCATAGCCCACAGCTGTACAGTGGACAGAGCATTTTTTCCATGAACGGGGGGGGGGGGAGAGAGAATGTGCAAGCTAGATCCCATGCATGCGTGTTAGATGTGCAGTTTATACTTGCGTTCTATGAGAATCTAATGCCTGGTGATCTGAGGTGAAGCTGAAGCATTGATGCTAGCACTGGGGAGCGGCTGCAAATATAGATGGAAGTTTTGCTCGCTTGTTTACCCGCGGCTCATCTCTGTTTTTTTCGGCCCGGTTCCTAACAGATCACGGCCCCGGAGGGGGTGGGGTATTGGGGATCCCTGGGCTAAAGCCATCCCAAGTTTGAAGGCACCTTCTCTAGTTCAGGAGTGGCCAAAGAGTGGCCTCCATTGATTTGATGACCTGCTTGATGGGGGAAAGACCCACTGAAGCTCTGTTTCTGCCTGTTGTTTCTAGCCTTCTGTTTTCTGTCTTTGGTTTAAACCCCAAGGGCCCAGAGGATTCCTCAGGTGCTTGGTTCTCTGTGCGCTAAGCTCCTTCCTGTTCGGTTGGCACGTCCACGAGAAAGCCATTCTCCTCGCCATCCTTCCTTTAAGGTAAGAGAGCGGTCAGTGCTGACCAAGGGGAAACATTGTGAGAGGGGGGGAAAGGAGCTATTGAAACCCTACGGCCAGGCTACTTAGGGAACTGACTTCTCCCCATCAGCCCGTCCCACTCGTTCAGGCAGGGAAGGCATCCCGAGGGCCCCCATCAGTCAAAGAATTTCGACTGGCAGGGTCTGGGAAGATGTTGCCCCTGCATTGTGCAACATCTTGCCCTCAAAGGTGAGGAAAGCCCCAAATCTATAATTTTATCAGTGATTTGAATTGAATTTACTTTATTTGTATGCCGCCCTTTTCCCTGAGGGGACTCAGGGCGGCTCACAATTCAAAGGGGGGGGGGAAACAAACGAGTTACAGGACATAGAGACCATACATAGTTAAAAAAACACAACAATCATACCATTTGGAGTGGGGCTGTAAGTCTTTAGCCCCAGGCCTGTCGGAACAGCCAGGTTTTAAGGGCTATGTGGAAGGCCTGGAGGGTGGTGAGGGTACGAATCTCCATGGGGAGTTCGTTCCACAGGGTCGGAGCAGCCGATGTTTAATGCTAAACTAATCTGATTTTAATGTTTATTGATTATATGGAACACCTGCCAGAGGCCCACTCAGATGAAGGGAGACAAGCAGTTGAGAAATATGACATGGGAGGGAAGAGGAAGGGAAACAAGGGCAGAGGGAGGAGGAAAGGAAAAGAAGAGGATGGGGGAGGAAGAGAGAAAGGAAGGGAGAGGAAGGAAGAAAAAAAGAAAGGGAGAGAGAAAGGAAGGAAGGAAAAAATAAACGAAGGATAAGAAAGGAAGGAAAGAAAAAAAATGAAGGGAGAGGAAGGAAAGAGAAAGAAGGAAGGAGAAGGGAGAGAAGAAGGAAAGAAAGGAGGGAAGGAAGGAAAAAGAAAGAGAGAAAGATTGATCTGTTCCTAAATATCAACCATAAAGTGGATACCACAGAAGCCTGGAGTTGGGAATTCTTTCCTAAGAATCCAGGCCTCCCTCTGGGCACCAGGACAGATCAAACAGTCCCCAGATTGGACAGAACTGCAAAGCAGCTGGTGAAGAAAATGAAGCTGGGGTTTTTTCCAGCAACACAACCATCCAATACAGGCCTCCAAATCAGTCAAAAAGTACAGGTAGTCCTCGGCTTAATGACCACAATTGAGCCCAACATTTCCAGTGCTAAGGGAGATCGTTGTTCATTGAGTTTTGCCCCACTTTACGGACTTTCCTGCCACAGTTGTTAAGTGAATCGGGGTTCCCCGTTGACTTTGCCCATCCAAAGGTCTCAAAAGGGGATCACCAAATGGCGATCAAAATTCAGACACTTGGCAACTGCAGTGTCCCCTGGGGTCACGGGATTCCCCTTTTGACAAGCAAAGTCAGTGGAGAAGCCAGATTCACATAACGACCGTGTGACTAACTTAACCACCACAGTGATTGGCTCAGCAGCAGAAAGTCGTAAAATGGGGTGAAATTTACTTGACACCTGTCTCGCTCAGCAACAACATTTTTGAGCTCAGTTATGGTAACAGGATCACCTGTTATTGTGGTGTCTGTTAATGAGCATGGCAGCTTTAAGAGAGGGCTGAGAAAAGCAAAATCCACACTTGAAATATTCCCCTTTTTCTTTTTAATTATTCTGTTCTCAGCTTGCTGTCCGTGGAGAGGTCAAGAGATGCTGGCATTTACCTAATACTGTCCACTACGGGACATTTTTCCCTCTTCCCACTGCTGTTTACCACCCCAGGTACATATTTCATTTCTTGTGATTTGAGGCCGGGGAGGGGTGGTGGTGAATCGCTTTAATTCAAATAGTCCTCAACTTACAACCGTAATGGGCACCAGTAGCTGCAGTCTTAAGACGAATCACCACGTGACTGGACCCAATTTTATGATCATTGTTCAAGGAGTCACAAGTCATTGCTGCTGTTCAGCAAATACAGTTGCTCCCACACTAGTGGGAAAAAGTCACCAAATGTAGTCATGAGCATACAAGATAATGGCAACCAGTTGTAAATGCGAGCCAGTTGCCAAGCACTTGAATCACAATTGTGTTACTTTTGGGTGGGGAGGCAGTGCAACAGTTTGCAAGAGTCATAAGGTTTTTTGCTGAGACGGTCGTAACTTCAGACCATCAATAAATACTTGCCATTCAAGGCAAAATACCTGGAAGAAGATAGCTGGACTAAGCTGAGTAAAGTAATAGTTAATTTATATTTATTGTTGGTTGGTACATCTCTTGCTTTATTTGGTCCAAGTCCATGTGCCCTACATAATGTTCCCACCTCTTGTTTCCTACACACACACATACACACACATACACACACATACACAGCAACAACAACAACCTGGTGAATTGGATTGGACTGAGGGAGGGACTGAGTGAAAGCTGGCCTTTGTGCCTAAGGCAAGCCTAGAACTCACCATCTCCTGGTTTAACTGAATAGCAGAGTTGGAAGGGACCTTTGGAGGTCTTCTAGTCCAACCCCCTGCTCAAGCTGGAAACCCTGTACCATTTCGGACAAACTTATCCAATATCTTCTTAAAAATCACCAGTGTTCGAGCATTTACACCTTCTGGAGGCAACTTCTGTTCCACTGTTTTACTTGTTCTTGTCAGAAAATTTCTCCTTAGTTCTAAGTTGCTTCTCTCCTTCATTAGTTTCCATCCATTGCTTCTTGTCCTGCCTTCACGTGCTTTGGAGAATAGGCTGGCCCCCTCTTCTTTGTGGCAGCCCCTCAGATATAAGACTTCTAGCATGTTACCTCTAGTCCTTCTCATTAAACTAGACGTACCCAGTTCCTGCAACCGTTCCTAATATGTTTCATCCTCCAGTCCTCTTTGTTGCTCCTCTCTGCACTCTTTCTAGAGTCTCCACATCTTTTCTACATCGTGGCGACCAAAACTGCCGTATTCCAAGGGTGGCCTTACCAAGGCCTTGTAAAGTGGTATTACACCTTCACGTGATCTTGATTCTATCCCTCTGTCTATGCAGCCTAGGTCAGTCTTGGTTTCTAGTCTATCACCTTGTCACCTCACAAGACTGGATCCAGATTTGCCCTACTATTAATGGTTTCATAGCATTTTGAGATTAAGTCTGTATTTCCAGGTTGGGAGAAGATGAGTAACCAGCCTAAAGAAAATCCCACAGCATGGATTTAAGCGCAGCCTCTACCATTTTGTCTAGTCCAGGGGTCTGCAACCTTTCAAACACTCATTTCTTGTGATTTGAGGCCGGGGAGGGGTATTTGAAGAGCTATTTGGACCCCATTTTCCACAGAAAAGAGAGCAGGTCGCGTGGCCAGGTGGGCAGCTCCGGAGCCGCAGGTTGCCGACATCCAGTCTAGGCCATACATGCCAATCCATGACCAACCTGTCTTGTCCCAGTGTATGCTGGGCCCAGTTCGGCATGACGCAAGATACATGAACGGGAATGCTTTTTCCCTGGAATATATCCTGTCATGGAATTTACTGCTTACAAAATCCTTATTGTTTTGCCTTTCAGAGCTGCCCATTAAAATATTGCTGATGCTCCTCTTTTCGGTATACAGCTTCTCCTCCCTGAAGGCCCTTTTCAGGTAAGAAGGAAGCAATTTTACAAATAAAGAGGAAAAAGTTGCCCCCTAGCCAAGGGGTTCGATTTTTGTCACACTGTCCCGTCTTAGGGTGGTTAAGCTAACAATAAAGAAGATGATTTGTTAGCTCAGGGTTGAAGTGAGGTTCCTTGATAATCTCTGGTTGTTGTTTTTTTTATAGATGTTTCATCACCCAACTAGGTAACACCATCAGTGCTAGAAGGGAGTGGGATTTAGGAGGAGGAGGAGGACTATGGGGTCTTTGGTGCCCTCTTGAGGTTGCTTGTTTTCTTGCATCCCACACAGGTGGCTTTCCAGTCGCTTCTTAAAATGAGCACCCAGGCAACTGGGTGCCGCTGGATTTGTTTGGCTTCACTCAAAAGATAAGGATGCCGGTAGCGGCATAGATAGTTCTCGTATTACGACTGTAATGGTGCCTGCCCATTACAGCCAGGGGCCTCAACAGAAGTCGTAATGTGGTCATCTCACTTAATGACCTCCCCCAGTCTTTGCTCTCTCTAATGCAATTGTTAAGCGCAGCAAGGGGTGCCTCAGGGTTAAGGGAGGCCTTGGGGAGTTCTAGCACAAGCCTAGATACGCCTGCTTCAGGTCTCCCAATAAGGCACCCCATGCTCCAGTTTCTTTTTTCTTTTTTTTTCAATTTTATAGGGTTTTTTAATTGTTCAATGATTAAAATCACCAAATATTCTACAATGATTTCAGCTATTTTTTAAAATAGTTACAATTCAGCAATCTATTATATAGAATATCAAATACACTTGAAGAGATACAGACAAAAAAAATCTTAAATGGTATTACAAAACATTTTCTAAGGACTTTAAGAATATTCAAGATTGAATATTTGTCTAATTCAAATATTAAGGCAAGTTTTTTTTTTATATTAAAGTGCTCCACTTTCTATCCTTCAAGGACCCCCCCAAGGGTCAGTGATGGCTAATCTTTGATGTCACCGTGTGCCAACCAGCGTGCCGGAAATGGCACGTAGAACCATCCCACCTGGAACGTGCGACCTCACTGGCCTTCGTACATGCGGGAGTGCCAAAAGCCATAAGAGAAGCATTCTGGCACGCATGCGCACGCTGGCACTCAAACAGTCCAGTTTCTGGTATAAGTGTGCTGATGAACAGCTGGCCATCATGCATGCGTGCGACAGAAACCCGGAAGCTCGGGTGCCAGTGTGCACATGCGCTGCTCTTCTGGGTTTTGGCCCTCCCACACGGGTGAAGACGACCAGCTAGCTGGCGCGCCTGCATGCACACAAATGTGGGAGGAGCCAGTGAGGCCACGTGTCCCGGGTGAAGTGGCTCTGCGTGCCACTTCCCCATAGGTTCGCCAAGAGGACCCTAGGCCTTGGGCCTCCTTTCACACATACACACAGAGACACAACCAGGTTACCATGGGAACCCAGATTGTTCCAGTTGGAGGAGTCCATGTAACTTCGAACAGTTGCTAAGCGACAGGTCGTAAGTCAAGGACTACCTTTTATGATAAGACTATGAATAAATGGTCTTATTCTCTTTCCCCCAGAGATTAGTACGGCCCCCAGTCTTAACACTCGTCTGGAAGGCACTGAAGACCTCATTCTGCCAGCGGGCCTGGAGAACACAGAGCGGGATGGAGCCCCATTAAATGGCTCATGTGATGTCTTGTTGCCGGGGGCAGGGGGGGTTATATTATATTATTAATTTATTATGTGATTATTCTCCGTTATTAGTTTCATTGTTTTACATTTGAGGTTTTTATATTCCTGTAAGCCGCCTTGTGCCGAACAGGCGGCCGTGTAAATTCCCTAAAACAAATAAAATACAATAAAGTCTTATTTAAAAAACGCTTCCCTCTTGTCCTGTCTCCATAGGAACGAGCCTCTGCTTCACTGGCTGGAAGCAGTCTACCTCATTGGGTTGATACCCATCGGAATCGTCTGTGAAATTGTGTTCCCTTTTACTTCCTGGGCTCAGAAACTTCCTTTCCTACCTCTGTTGCTCACCTCGGTGTATTGTGCTTCCGGCGTCATCTATGCCTGGCTCAAGCTGTACATCTCGGCCTTCACCGGACCATCGGAAGGCAAACCAAAGAAAGAAGAGTGATGGGTTCCAAGCCGGCAAGGATCATTCCAGAAAGCTCACCACCCACACACAGGTGCCAACATTGGACGTCCTGTCCAATTCCAGAAATGGAACTTTAAAACACCTTCTTTAAAGACTTGGGGACTTGAAACAAATCAGAAAGTAATCAGGTGTTTAAACCAGTGCAGTCTGAATGCAATGTATTGCTTATTTACATAATTGGTGTAGCAAGAAAAAAAATCAGTGTTTTTTGCTTATTTTTCTTTTGAATTATTCTGTCTCCCAACGGCCACAGGGATGTGCTGATACAAATAACAGAGGGAAATGAACAATTACTTTCTCCCGAATATTAGGACTTGGGTTGAAGGCAATAAGGGGTTAAAGTTTAAATAGGCACACTCAATAACAGATGTGTAATTAATATATGTATGTGTGTCCTTTATTTATAAGGACACACATAAAGGACACATGCTGAATTCCCCAACTCTATTACAGGATCATTGTTCTCTAGAAAAAGTTATCATGCAGGACAATTTTAAAAAAATGTGAATAAAGGATTCATTTTTCTATCTGTTCCCTTGTCTGTTTGGATTTTATAATTGCAGATATATTATGCAAGCAAATAGATTAGATTTGCAATCTTTATCCAATCACCTTCCTTCCCATCCTCTCCTTTCTCTTCTTTTCTTCCTTTCTCCCTCCCTTTCTTCTCTCCCCCCCCTCCCTCTGGGTCATTACTTCATTCCTGTTTACAAATCGCCATCATAAATATGAACCACTTGTGGCAAGCATCCAAATTTTGATCATGTGACCTTAGGGGTGCTGCAATAGTCATTAAGTGGAAGAGACTGTCATAAGTCCCTTGTTTGAAGGCCGTTCCAACGGAGCGGTCATTAAATGAATGGTTATAAGTGCTGCTAACGAATGGTTAACTAAATAAATTTATAACAACTAAATTTATAACAACTAAATGAACGGTGGAGCTCTTGCCTCACAATCAGGAGGTTGTGAGTTCGATCCTAGGTAAAGGTAGATGTAGGGTCTCCTGCTTGGGCAGGGGGTTGGACTAGATGACCTATAAGGTCCCTTCCAACTCTGTTAATCGGCTTAAAGCCGATGAGTAGATCTGCAAATCACTCCCAAGACTGTCTAGATGCCCCATTCGAGCGCCGCCTCCCAACCAATCAGCCTCACTTCCCGGGCCCCGCCTCTCAGCCAATCCGAGCCCCGCGGCGGAGAGGAACCAGGGTTGACGTGGCCACACCCCCTGCGCGAGGGAGGGGCAGGGCGGCAGCGGAACTTTCCTTCGCGGATGCGGGGAAGGAGTTGCAGGCAGGACCGTCCCCCGGTCTGACCGGCCACCATGCAGCTCCGCTTAGGCATCCCCAGGGAGGCGCGTTCCCTACCGCCGCCGCCGCTGGTCAACTTCCCGTCGGTCTGGATGGCGGGCGTCTTCTGGCTCAGCGCCCTGCTGGACAATGGCCTCAACCGCAGGCCCGTCCTGCGAGCCGGTCAGTCGCCAGGCCTTCCGCGGGGCCTCCCGTCCTTTTTCCTCCCCTTGGATGGGCTGCGAGGGTCCCCGGGGCTGCTGCCCGTCGAGGCCCCGTCCGGGATCTCCGTCCACCACTCGGACCTCTCCGGCCATAAAGGCGGGAGAGAAGAGTCCCATGCCCATAATCCACAGCCGTGGGGGACCCCAAAGAAGCGTCGTCCCAGCTCAGGCTCGGGAGGACCCCGGTCTCGCCTCTGGGGGTCGGTACTCCCAAAAGGGCCCATCCTGGTGGACCCAAATGGAGGATCCGGTTGTTTCTTGGATTCTCCTCTTGGGCCCCTATTTGGGTTCAAGGCAGAATTAACGCCCCCCCCCATTTCCCCTCCCCCCCCACAACAACAACCCTGCCAGGTGGGTCAGGCAGAGAACGAGAGAGAGATTGGCCAAGGTCACGCCTGATGACCTCTATTAGTCTCTTAGACCAACCCCAGTCCATAAATAATAATTTTTATTCCAGTGCTAGGAAATCCTGGAAGTCTTTGAGTTTCAGTCAAATCAGCCGTCGACAGACAGACAGGTAGAGAAAAACTATATTTACACACCATTCAAACGAATCAATGAAAAAAACAGAAATGAAAAGACCAGGATCTCTCCCGCATTCACAGTCAGATAAATGGGGATTAGAACCAGACAAAAATAAATAAATCAGGGAGGAAAAAAAATACTGTATGCAATCAAGGAAAAACCAAGGAGTAAACTGTAAACTGAACCCCCGCCAACATTGGCAGAAGGATTTAATTATTTATTGGATTGCTATCTTGCCTCCCTATGTTGGGTCAAGACACAACTAATGCCTCCCATCTCTTCCCCCCCCCCCAACAACCCTGCGAGGAGGATCAGGCTGAGAGAGAGGAACTGGCCAAGATCACAACAAATACGGAATCTCTGGAAGCTTGGCCTTCAGACAAACCAGTCGTCAATAGACATGGAGAGATAAACTATATTGACACACCGCTCAAAAGAGACAATTAAAAAAACAGAAATGAAAAGACGAGGCTACATGCTCTCCTGCATTCACTCTCCTGAGTTTCAGACAAGTCAGCCATTGACAGACAGGTAGAAACAAATCATATTTACACACCGTTAAAAAGAGAGAATAAAAATATTCGGAAGGAAAAAGACCCAGAACACATCGTCTCCTGTGCTGGAAGTGGTTGGAAGTGATGGTTACCCGGTATCTAGGGCAGAGCTGAGAAAGGGACAGTCCCACTTTGGAATCAGGAGAAGAAGAAGGGAAGGAAGTGACGGGGGGAATAAACAAGGTAGATTTAATAACCTCTATCCAAACCGTGTTCAGACCGTCTTCTTCACAACTTAGTTTGTAGGCACCATGCTAGTGGCAACCTCCTGCGTGTCAACCCTTTGATGTGCCCCTTGCTGATGTTGAGGCCAGGTGTTCCACTTGTGCTGTCTTGATCTTCTCCAGGCATCCATCGTCAAGTCCTGATGACCACGCTGGGCTTTTGCCTGGGCTACTACATCAAGAGATACTCCGATTACTACTACGCTGAGCGGGACAGGGAGCTCTTCAGTTACGTAAAGCGGCATCCTGAGGACTTTGTGGAACAAGGTAACATTGGCGTCAAGCGCTTTCTACCAGAGCTGCTCGAAGGCTGAAAGCGGGTGAGGGAAAGGAAGGCAGAGGGTGGGAGGAGCCCAGGTGTTCCCTCCTGAGTTCGCCCACAGCAAGGATGAGATAAAGGCCTCCAAATTACCCCTCAAGAGAGTTGGGACGGAGTCTTCACTAATCTACCCAAATGCCCTGGGTGGCAGCTGTAGCAAGGTAGCCAGTGGTGAGGAGGCTGGGAATTGTAGTTCAGCAACAGCTGGATTGCTGTGAGTTGTCCAATGTCAGAAGTGCATGGAGTTGTGGAGGTAATCCTCTCTCAGGTATCCAAGTATGGGAACTTTTGGGTGGAGGAGATTTACCTTGTTGATCCAGTCTTGACTCTTGGCAACTACGGGGACACATTCATGCATATTCCCTTAGCCACAATTTTGGAAGTGTTTTGCCCTTCTCTCGAGGTCTGAGAGAAAGGGACGGGTCCAAAGTCACCCAGTCGGCTTTCATGCCAGAGGCAGGACTAGAACTCGCCATCTCCTGGCTTCTAGTCCCCTGGAAGAACGGCTGTGTCAATCTGGCTCTCGGCAGAGACCGCTCCCTTTAATGGGCCTGCTTGTCAACAGCTCCGAAGGGGGCTACAGACCTGGAAGACTTAGGAATCTCTCTTTTCCAGGATAAAGCAACGTTTTACTCAGAGGTGACTTTGGGCCTTTGTTACAAAAGTTCTTTGTCCGCTTCTCCCACAGTCCTTTTTCTTTCTGTATTTTTTTTATTGTTTCCAGTACAAATATACATATTTTGTGGACAGAGCATTGATTGGCTCAGATCTTTTTTATACAACCTTAACAATAACAGTACAAATCACATGTGAAATTCTAATCTTCCAACTTCAAACGATACTAGTCTCGTTTCAGATTCCTTTTACATTTTCCCTTTGCTTCCTTTAAGCACAAATAACATTCTTCTCACCCTGTGTTTATTACACCTTAGTAAATGTTGTCATTCAGTATTTTAAATCATTCATTAGTCCGCCATAACATCAATCTTTCAAATGTTTAGGATTACTAATAACACCAATTATAAACAATATTCAGTCCATCACAGGGAGTCTATCTCACGGGGGTATATCTTGGATTAGGCAATTTAACTGAAGTGTTAATAATATTGACAGGGTGTTAAAAGTTATGCTGAATTTAAAATATTAAGGATTAGAAATGGTGGGGACCAAAGGGGCTTTTTTCAAGAGGCAAATGGTTTTTCTTTGAAAAGGTTTTGCTTCTCATCCAAGAGCCGAAGAAGCTTCTTGGATGAGAAGGGAAACGTCTTCAAAGGAAAAACATGACTTGGATGACTGAGAATCTCCATAGAGGCTCTTTGTCCTCTGGCTTAAATTCTCTTTCAGGAAGCATAAACAAAGAGAGATTTCTACTCAGAGAGTAAAGTAAATAGACCCGCAGAGCAAACAGACAGGGTGCTTTTCCTTCTCCTTGGTTTACGAATAAGCTTCACCAGCAGGATCCTTTCCTGTTTTCTTAGAGCCCAAAAAGGTGGGAGACATTCTGGAAAAGTTCGTCCCGACGCGCTGAAGTTCCTCCAAGGGATCCTGTGATCCTCGGGGCGTTTTCTCTGCTCCCTCCTCTCCCGTGTGGAAGCCCTCAGGGTCTAATCGCCTGTTGATAAACGTGGATTGTATCCTTTCTAATAAAATACATATACGAAGATCCAGTCTGCTGTTTGGGTTTTTTTTTGCTCATGAGGTACGCCTGGAAATGGGGGAGAAGGTGCCTGGCAGATGTAGTAGAAACCTCAGAATGTGCCGCCGTAGGATGTGTGGATCCGTGGGCGTTCTCTCAGCTCCATGCTGCGTTGAATGGCTTCCCTCCGTGGTCCCTGAGGAGCCTCCCATGGGGCATGAGGACAGCTGAGGCTTCCAGGCCTTTAGAACAGGGGTTAAACCTCCATTTCCCCAGGATATTTATAAAGACCAGTGGCTGAAGGTTCCTTTGGCCCCCTGGGTTGGAGTAGGCAGGGCAGTGTGGCCCCAAAAGGGTTCCAACCGGTTTCTCCCCCCTCATCCTCACTCCGTTCCTTTCCAGAACCAGGCAGGGGTTCTAATAAAGCAGGGGCGTCAATCAAGGCCCGGGAGGCCGGATCCGTGGATTGCTTAGTCCTGGCCCGCGAGGCCGCTCTGGAAACAGCGAAGGACCAGCCTGCGGCGCCTCTGCCAGCGAAAACGGACGGAAAAGAGCCACATGCAGTTTCTCCCGAGCTCCGTTTTCGCTGGCAGAGGGTTGCAGGAGGCCGTCGAAGCCGAAAACGGAGCTCGGGAGCCTGTTGTCGCTGGCCGAATGCTCGGGCCTCCACAGGATTCCCCCACACGAGTGACGTCGAGCTGGCCATGGCTCCCCAAGGTAAAACACAGCCCTGACGTGGCCCTCAATGAAATTGCGTTTCATGACACCCTGTAGTAAAGGGACAGGACTAGGCGCAGGGAGAGCTAGTCTCAAATCCACTCTCACCGGGTGACGTAGGATGTGAAAGCTTGTGTGAAGGTTCTCTCGATCTCCTGAAAGGTTTGTTCTTTCAATCCATCGTTGAAACTTCTTACATCTTTCTCCAATCCTTTTCCCCCTTTTTCCTTCGGCCTTCCTATAGGTTGGTCTCCTAGGAGGAGCAGAAAACGACTCTTAATTTGCCATCATCTCACTCTGTTTTTCTCCCTTTCTGCCTAATTTGCTTCCCCCGACTGTGTGACACCTAACCCCCCCCTCCCCACTCTCGCCTGTGGCCTTCAGGCGCCTCTTATCTGAAGCCGTCGCATCTCGGCTGCCTGTCGCAAGTCTCCCTTTCGACCCACAATCCTTTGGATGCGGTTATGGGGCTTCAAGGTTATGGGGAGGAGGGAGTCTCAGCACATAAACGCTGCCCCTTTTCTATGTGCCTGGGGAAGCTCCCAGCCCCACCGATCTGGAGAGGGGGTCAGAGTGAGGAAATCGGGATGCTCGAAGGGATGGAATTAGGGCTTCTGGCCGCCTTCCGCTTTGCGGTCAAGGGTGGGACAGTCTTAAGAAAGGACTCCGGTTGGAACAGCTCCAGGGTGGAGTGAGACACTCTATTTTTGGAAAGTGGACTGCAAGAGAGGACCTTTGGGCCACAAGTCTCCTCCTGGGCAGGGCCGGCCTTTGTCTGCAAAGAGATTTGCATATAATGCTCTTATAAGGCTCTCCAATGCTCTTAAAGCACAAATACGACCCCAAGCAGAATCTTATATTTTTTTTCCAGTCTTCGAATGAACTCGTAAAACTGCAACTGGAAGCCAGTTTGGGGTACAGGTGGTCCTTGAGGTACGACCACAATGGAGCCCAACATCTCTGTGGCTAAGCGAGATGATTGTGAAATTTCGGCCCGTTTGACAACCTTTCTTGGTGCCGTTGTTTTTTTTTTTCTTCTGTAAATATGTTTTATTTTCATTTTCATTTCATACAGTCACATATATACTGTGCATAACCGGGGCCATATAACATTGAACAATAAACACAGCCATTCTTGTCAACAATACTCCCCAAAATACAAACCCAATATACCACTTCAACCCTCCATACACCCTTTCTTTCGCCCCCCCCTCCAACTTTCCTTTCTCCCCTCCAACATTCCCCTCTACCCTACTTCCCCTCCCCCTCTACCACTCCTCTCTCCCAATACACTCCCTCCCTTCCTTCTCACCCTCCCTCCAATCCTCTCTACCCCTCTTTCTTCTTTCCCTCTGCTCCTCCCTTCGGTGTATTCCTACTATATGTCAATATATTCAGCTTATCCTATTTTTATACTAGAATTAAAAAAAGCAACAGCATACAAGTGCAATCATGTTACTTTAAAATCTAGCACATATTATATTTTCCCCCTCTCCCCCCTAGGACCCCACCTCCCTTCCCCCCCCCCCCTTGCTGCCGTTGTTAAGTGAGCAATTGCAGTGATTAAATTAGTAACGCTGTTGCTAAGGGAATCGGGCTTCCCCGTTGATTTGGCTTGCCACGAGAGACAATCCCGCCACCACCCCCCGGGGCCCTGCGACCGTCGTAGGCAGGAGTCAGGTTGCCAAGCGTCCTCATTCTGACGGCATGTGACTACAGCAGATGCTGCAACCGTTGTAACTGTGAAAACCCAACTTTTTTCAGGGCTGTTGTAAGTTTGAACGGTCGTAAACGAATGGTTATGAGAACTGCTTGCTTTGGCCCTAAGAGCTGAGCTGGAAATAGGGCCTCTATCCACAAAGTCCCCTTCGTGGCATCCAGGCGTTTCCTGGTGGGCTTTGAGCCTGTCCCAGATCCATGTGGGGTAGTGGGAACAGGGTTGGATCGGGAGAAGGGAGACCCCCTTCCTGCTCCAACAAAGGAGGGGGGAGAAGCCCCAGAGGGCTGGCACCCCAGGTGACTTCCAGGGATGGTTTCACTGATCTGATAGAGGTGGCAGCCTAGAGCAGGGGTCTCCAATCTTGGCACCTGTAAGCCTGGAGGACTTCAACTCCCAGAATTCCCCAGCCAGCTGGAAGTTGAAGTCCTCCAGGCTTAAAGTTGCCAAGGTTGGAGACCCCTGGCCTACAGAGAACCTCTGGAGTTAAGACAAATGTTAGGGGCTCTTCCCAATGAGACCTGCAAGCCATCTTTTCTTTTTGGAGTTCAGACCTGCCACACTTTCTATCGTGGGAAACTGGGAGGGGAGGGGGGACTATGTGGAATTGGGTGATGTGTAGCCATAATAACGTTCTTCTCTGAAAGCCAAGGTCATCTTTGTCTCTGCACCTGGCCAGAACTGTGTGGGAGGAATCTGTCTTCGTGGCAGGGGATGATTGGACCACGTGATGGACTTTGTGAGTGTGGAGGCAAGATGAGCCGAGGTGGCGCAGTGGTTAAATGCAGCACTGCAGGCTACTTCAGCTGTCTGCAGTTCGGCTGTTCAAATCTCACCGGCTCAGGGTTGACACAGCCTTCCATCCTTCCGAGGTGGGTAAAATGAGGACCCGGATTGTTGTTGTTGGAGGCGATATGCTGACTCTGTAAACCGCTTAGAGAGGGCTGAAAGCCCTATGAAGCGGTATATAAGTCTAACTGCTATTGCTATCTTGAACTTTCGACTGGATGGGAAAACCAGGAAGCTTTCAGATTCAGGTTTTCCCAGATGTGTCAACACGGCTCTCTTAATAAATTGGAACTTTG